>NC_135440.1:5587231-5887231 GCF_051991255.1 Vanacampus margaritifer | reverse complement strand
ACTCCCAAAAACGTGTTTATGCGTTTTTTATGTGTGTTTTTTATGCTCGAGCATACAAAAGATTTTGATACAGCTTCTGACATGAAGAGGTAGCTTAAAGCAATAGTACTTATTGCAAAAAAACAAAAACAAAAAAAGGCCAGCAGGTGACAGCAGAGTATAAGAGATCAGCCAGGGCCATGTTGCAACAAGCTCTTTTTGCCAGTGTTTTAATAAGATTTGTGAATAATGATGACATTTAGCTATATTCTGATGCTAATTGCTGAAAAACGGAAAAATATACAAATCTACTTTTTATCCTGTTGAAAGATGAAAATTGAATCTTTCTTTTTCAGTGAAAGTGGCTCGGAGTGAATGGGTAAAAAATAAATATATTTTTTCCACCAATCTCATCTCCCTCCTCAGTGGTCTGAAAAAGTCAGCCACTGTCGTCTTCTCCTGAGATGACTGATAGGTTTTTAATTTTTATTTGAGAAAAATACGTCATGTGCAGTTAAAACAACCCGTATTATTTCACCGATATTGTTGAATGTTCAAGGTGTATGCTGCTTGTTATGTAAAATATCGGGATCGGCATGTCAGACTTTTTAAAAGATCGGGGATCGGCAGGATAATTGTGATCGGTGCACTCCTAGTTTATAGTGGTGAAAATCTGGTCCAGCGTTTTTCTCCTTCAGTGTAAGGTGTTGATAATAATGTTATTCTTTTGTTTTTAGTGTATATGCAATCATAAAAAACAAAACAAAAAGCTGTAACATGAAAATCACAAAAGATGACTATCACACTTTAGCTAATTACGTTTTATCAATTGTGTAAAAAGTAAACAAGCATTCATCCTTCATGTATTTATTGAATTATTAATTATATATATTATATATTTTATTTATATATTATATATATATTTATTATATAATAAATTAATTTATTGTTTAGTGTGTGTGTTTGTGTGTGTGTGTGTTTATAGAGTAATTGTTCTATAGATAATGTCAATTTAGCATGAATATCGCAATGCTATAAAAGTCAACAACTTATTTTTGATGTGTACTATGTCATGTGAATGCGATTGGATTTAAGTCAAATACAAAACGACGAATCCTAAAGCTTATAATAGGATTACTGTTTGCTGTTTGTTTGGTATGGATGGCAGATTAAGTAGAAAACCAGGGTTAAAAGCCAGGATGATGAGCACAGGCCGCGTGGTTATCACTGTAGTTAGGAACAGCCACAGACTGAGCTCATTTGCATGAGGAGATAATGCTGGCATTGTTGTATGAGTGTTGCTGCTAATTAGAGGTTGTGCGAATACTGTTATGATGAATTAAACCCTTCATCATTAACACTGAGAAAACTCACAAATGATTGGGTGGGGGGTGGGGCGTCGGGGACCTAAAACAGGAGCTTGAAAGATTACTTACATGGTGCCATGTTGACTGACAACCTCACCGCCAAAAGGGTGTCAAGGGAGGGGCAGCGCTCACTTACAAATCTACAGTCAGAAATGCCCCATTTGAAACGACTTTGGGGAGTATGTTTGTGTGTATGCATTGAGTCAACACGGATGGTAATCGTGTATAGGTGTTTCTTCAGCATTCTGCATATACGTGTGTTCGTGCTATCGAAAGTGGCTAATTAAATAGCAGAGTGTAATTGTCGTTTAGTTTTAATTATGTGCCATAAATGATGAACAGCCGCCTTGCTCCCATCTCGCTGTGAACTGGTCCTTCAAAAATATCAGTGACTAAAACCCTAATATATGATATGGTTACGTTTGGAATTACGCAATCTGATGAGGCAATGGGAGGGTGTTGAGAGGGGGTACAAAGGGAGCCGGTGCTAATTAAAGTCAGCTCTCTGTCAGTTCTAGTGGATAAACACTTGAAGAAGCTTTGCAGATAGACGAGAGATGCCTTTGTGTCAGTGAAAGCTCTCTTACGTGGAAACACACTCTGCAAAGGGTGACAGTCCCTGGGGAAAAGCGTCTGATGAGGACCTTGTCTCCGTTTTATAAAAGACAGAACAGGCCTCATTAAGATCCAAATTCATATAGATATGCCCTTTGTCTAGTTTTATACTGTAGCTGGCAACAATACAAAAATAAAATGAGAAGAAAATCGATCTCAAGATAGATTGAATAGATTTCAAGCTAACTCTTTACACTATATAATTTTCATTTGTGAGGTGAATAAAAAATATTTCTGTCAATAAAGGGAGTGTATCAATCATACGACGGCATATTAGGGCCCCGTATAAATTTATATATTTTTTTAGAGAGTGGAGGCAATATTCAGAGAAAAAAACGCGCAAATTTGCCACTTTATACGCGTGCAAATTTGCAAGAAAAAAAACCTCAGAAACTTACGACAAAGACACCTCGCTTTGCAAAGGTCCACACCCTGAGGATCAAGCATTTAAATAAATGTATTAAAATGTATATTTACTTGTACATTTGTGTTTCAAGAATTATTGTTTGCACATTCATACTTTTTTTTTTGTACAAGTAGCTAAATTGATGTGTTGAATCTGCTGCTCTCTTTCATTCACTTGCATTTATGCTAGCTTCTGATTGGTTAGTGTTAGTCAGCTGATAGAATATCAGGAAGTGTTGTTGCCGTGTATGATGAGTAAAGTTTAAATTTAAGAATGAATCCGCCTTTTCATTTTATAAACAGTGTCCCATTAACCACCAACAAATCCTTACATTAGACTATAGCTACGCGACATGTATTTGTCGTAAGTTTCTGTGTTTTTTTCTCGAAAATTTGCCACTTTATAAAGTAGCAAATTATATATATATATATATTTACGTGGCCCTAATACGCCGTTCTAGATTTCAAACTAACTCTTTACTCTGTATAATTTGTATTTTTGACGTGAATAAAAAAATTTTTTGCTGTCAATAGTGGGAGTGTATCACAATCAAATTGTTTCCAGATTTTGTATGCAATTTGTAGAACTTATTTTATCACATTACATAAATTTACTAAGCATGGACTCTTAATAGCAAAACAAGCTGTTCCCAGATGTCTTCCTTGCTTTGATGATGATATTGCGGCACTTCCTGGTCATGAGAAGCAGCCGAGGCCTCACTTCTTGTCCGTGTTGTTGAGGGTTAAAATGAGCGGCTGCTGTGGCTACAAGGGGGGCAGTGCCTGTAGGCAAAGCTGACCCTGTTGTCCTCCTCCAACTGTCTGCTATGAATCGTCAATTCTTGCTTCAGGCTATGAACATCCTATGGGGGATGTAGGGTGTTTGCCCGGGGGGTGTGGAGGTGGTGATACGGGCAGGCTGCATGGGCCAGTTACTCATTTTTCTTGCTATATTTATACGAGTCAATTCTCTGAAGTGCAACATCTTACACTGTGTTTAATCCTCGTCAAACAAGGGGATAATGGGGGTAGGGGTAGCACGGTGAAAGATTAGGGGATTCGAGTTGAGGGCAGGGGGGTTGTTTTCGAGGTTTTCCCTCAAGTGCTAAGTCCTTACTAATTAGTTGTTTTTTCCACACCAAAAGTGAAATGGCAACATCCCCATTAAAATAAAATAAAAAATAAAATAAAAAAAGCCTTTCATCCATTTTGTGTACAGTTTTTACTTGGGGGACCATTGGGATAGCTGACTTAGGGACCATTTCCACTAAAAACGATGCTATTTTGGCCATTCGGTGTTCTGACATGACATGATGATTATTGTGTTTCCAAGACTAAAAACACAAACTTCTGCAAGCAACAACAGTATTATTGTTGTCTTCACATGAAAAGCGATTGTCTTCGAAAATGGGGGACAAGCACAAACTAACAATGACAAGATAATGAGCTGTTCAAAATAAGGTAATAAAATGTATTTATTAAGTGTACATGTATCTTTCTTTATTGTCATTGCATGCACTAGTAGAGCAAAGACATTTCACTTAATAGGCTCAATAATAGGCCCCTCCATGAAACATGAAAAACAATGACCAAGAGAGGAAGACAGGACGGAAAGGCCTGTCGGTACTTGTTAAAAATCGCCCTGAGATCTTAGCTAAGAAGGTAAGACGTGAGGGGATGGGAGGAAAAATAAGACAAGGCTCAAGCCATGCTCCCATAGGACAGCATAAAGTAAGACTAGAAAAATAAAAAACTCACATACACAGCACATGAAGACATTACAGTACAACATCTCAAGAACAAGTATATATTAGAAACGGGGAAGAATGGAATAGGGTTGGAGGAGGGGGGATGTGACAGAACCCGACGACGTCACGGAGAAGAAATGTGGGAACCAACGTAGGCAGTGAAAAACAGGATCATGAGGATTATTGTGGATATGTATGTGTGTCAGTGTCTCCCGCAGCTGCGCCAGGCATATTGTCTCGTTGTTGTGGAGACAACCTTGATTTGCCACTGTGGAAAACACAGGGAGGAGGGTGGCGATAAGGATGCCCAGGGTCCATCTATGGTAATAGTTCAGATCATGTAACAGGCTGGCAACAATTGAGTCTGACATTGAGTCTTTAGTCTGCGACTCTCAGTGGGGCTTCAATTAGCCGAACTAGCAATCACTTCTTCAAGACGAGACACCAACTGCTCCTCGGTGGCAGCCATTTTGCGAAGGAACTCAAACATCATATCTACCTTGCAATTGAGTTTTCTCGTCGCATGAGTTTGAGTGTTGATTGCTCGTCTCACACCACCCAGAACCGCTGGCAGCTTGTTCTCTCCCAATGAAGCTTCTTCCGTCAGTTGATTTTTGTGTTACATCAGGAACTCGACAGCTCCAATCAGCAGGATGTTTGCTATCAAGCTACCAATAATGTAGAAAGCTCTCCACTTAACGTGTCTTTCCGTAAGCTTCAATATGCTTGAGTGTTCAACAAACACAGGGGTGTCAACTACACTTTTAATCCTTTGTTTCTATTTGTTTCCACGCTGGTCTTTCAAAATCTGTCCTTACTTGAGACCAAATTGTAGAAGGAAAGAAAGCTTGGAGACTATTGTACTGTGCTAAGAAAATATGAAATTATGTAATCAATGTATTGCCTTAGACTCAACTTTTATCACGTCAATTACAAAAACTTGTTTGTTGTTCAACACCAACTGTACGCGGGTTTCATACTAAAGAATCCTTGGTGGATAGCTCTATTTTCTGGATGAACTTGAGCTGGAGAGTTGAGCCCAAATTAGAGATGTAAAAGTCATGAAGTTAGGTCTACAAAAATGACATGAAACATTTGTGTTTGATATACTTTAAAGGTATTTGCGCACTGAATACATTAAACAAATCTTCTAATTACCCACTTGCATCAAAAACTCTTCCTACTTGCCTCAATGTGAATTTATGACAAGTTTGATAATCATGTTGCAGCAATTTATTCAGTGGTGGTATAATATGTAGTGTAGTCTGTGTCCATTGCCCAGGGCTATATGTTGTTTCCCGTAGGCTACTTGACTTCAGTTTACTCGAGTTTGTTATTAGAATGTGGAATGACACCACAAACTACAGTGCACCTCCCATACAACCACACAGTAAATTCTGTAGTCAATTTGACTTCTTTTTTTTAGATAGGGGGGCAAATAGACTCAGTTTTAGAGTAGTATTTACACTTGGAAGAGAGTAAAACACAGAATTGGAAAAAATAAAAGTGACAGAAATGTGAATGTAGGAATGAACTTACAACCTTCAGCTTGGGAGACAGCCGATCTACTTCCTGAGCCACGCAGCTCTTGCGATGTGTGAAAAAAAAATGATCTTTGGTCTCTTGGCGAAAAGCGAACAGCATAGCTCAGGTGGTAGTGTGGTAGTCTCCCAACCTGAAGGTCGTGAGTTCGAAACTTAACCCCTGAGTGAGATTTTTTTGTTTTCATTTTTTAACTGAGTCTATTTGGTCCCTATCTAAATAGAGTCAGAATTGACTCTAATAGAGTGTTTTATGGTTGCTATCACTAGAAAATACCTAATTTTTTTCTCTTCTATTTGTTAATTGTGTATGATTGATTTAGTTTGATTGTGTTTAGTTAATTTTTTTATATATCTTTTTTTTTCCTCACCACATTCAGATTTTGGTTTTCTCATTATCTTATGTCTCACGTATAATGTGGTATATTCGTATTTTCATCAGCAAATTGCATTTTATTGATTTTGGTTGTCTTGGAATCGCTATCACACACATGAACTTTCATTTAGGCACATGTGCTGAGAAGAAGACCAATTTAAACTTGGTTGTAAATTAACATAAAAAGGTGTATTGAGTTGTAGATTGAGACTGCTGATTAATTTCTTTACTTTTTTTTTTTTTTTTACAAGATTGCAAATGGTAGAAAGAAGAGATTGAATTAAATAGTCTATTTAACAGGTGTGGGCAAACTCGATCCTTGAGGGTCGGAGTCCTGCAGGTTTTGGAGGATTCCCTCTTTCAACACAAGCTGATTTCAACATGATTGTTATCATGCTTATGCAGAGCTTCCTGATGAGCTAATCACATATCACCTGTGTTGGAGAAGGGAAACATCCAAAACCTGCAGGACTCCGGCCCCCGTGGATCGAGTTTGCTCACCCCAGTTAAGTAGACTTATCAATCTCTTCTTTCTACCATTTTTTTGTTTGCACACCTCTGTTGACCATTCCACAATGACGGTTATAACTTAGTTTAGTCAGCAGTTACGTGTTTTTGGCAGAACCATAAAAGCCTCATTGACATCATTAGGGCAGTGGATTCAAATAGCAAACTGCCTCAAGGGTGTCAATATGTTACTGAAGATTACATTGGTAGCACAGTCATTTCAAAATATGTCAAAAGACCGAGCGAGCTGGAGCATCTAACAGGCTAGCGGGTAGTGCTGTCACTATCGAATATTTCTAAAATCAATTCGTCTATCGATTATTCAATGAATTAATCCCCTAATCGGATTCATTTTAATTTTGCATTAACCAATTTAGTACTATTTTAATTTCCTGTTTTCATTCTTTTTAGTTTTTTTTCTCGACATTAAGCTTCGTTCTTCCCCTTTCAGATACATTGCAAGCGCAAAAGGTTCCGTGGATAAGTTGATTTGTAAGACATGCGTCATCTCCTGTCTCCTGCGTCACTCTCCTCTATGACACAGCGCTTCCCCCTCCTCCACACATCAAAATCTACTATCTACCATAACGTATGTGGAATTGATGCAAACCTCTGCTTCTCCGCTTTCAGAAACCGTTGGAATTACGTTGCTAGCACAAATAGTTCCCGAGTTACGGTACTTTGAAGTTACTCCTCTCTATGACGCGTGACTTCCTCTCCTCCACACGTGACAATCGTGGTATCCACGTAAAGTGCCGCTCCTCTGCTTTCAGAATCGGTTGGAATTAAGTTGCTAGCGCTAACGGTTCAGGAATTCCGGTGATTTGAAAAACAAGTGTGTTTTCCTTTCGGATTTGGAGGGTTAAAGTGTATTACAAAATATTTTTTCCCCCTGATTACTGTTTATTAACCAATGATTGGTGGTTATTTCGTACTTCATATTCGTATAGTGATTTACAAAAAGGGGTGATTGATGTTGTCCTATGTTACCGCTTCGGTCATTGTTTTCCAACGTAAAAATGATGTTTACAAATGTCTTATTTTGATTAAAACACAGAATATAAAATGTCTTGTTTCATGAAGGACTACAGAAATCAGTGAAAATTAACGTTGATATGCTGAAATCAGAGTATTTGGACAAATGTCAATTACAAAATAGCGCCAAATGATTACTCAATTATTAAAATAGTTGTCAATTAATTTGATAATCAAATACTTGTCGATTAATTTTGCTCTACTAGCGGGAGTTTGTCGGAGCCATCAGTAGGAGTGGCTAACAAGAGTGGCTAGCGGGAAAAGCTAGTAAAATAAAAAAGCTATTAAAACCTTGCGAGAGCAAAGCAGAAGTTGACAAGCGATGGAAGCCTGAATCACGGGACTCAGCAGGCCCCAGCTGTGGAAGGTAAGCGGCGGTCAACTTACTGGGCGCGCTGCAAGCAGGGCTAACTATGTTCGCCATGTGAGTATCTGTAGGAGGAGGATGGTGGCAAAACATGTCAGCCTCTTGTAGGGTGAGGCTCAAGCCATGTATTATAATTACCAATTTCAGGACTATGATTGCATATGTATTCATGTAATTGATTTTTTTGCATATTATTGAAATCAATATTGGTTTGTTAAAATTAATAAATTATTAGTTCACCACCAGTTGGTGCTAAAGATTACACACTGTCACTAAATGTATTGTATGTTCTCAATGACTATAGTTTTAATTATGTGGGTGGATAGATCTGGTATTTTATTTGATAACATTAATAAATAATAATGTAAAGTCATTTATTTTCTAATGACAACTGGTGATTCTCACAAACACCAGAATGTACATCAATTTTGTTTCACGCTGTAAGACTGCAACATACAAGAAGCTGTGAAAGCCAGCAAACGCAGAAACAAAAGGTAGCTTGCGAAGGGTTTTTGGAACTACACCACATTTCTCTTTGAGTGACAGCCAGCAGTATTTTCAAGGCTTTGCTTCAGAGTGAAGCCTGGGCGACAAACTGCACATCACAAGTCGGCCAACATGGCATCCATCGCACAGCCCTGCCACTGATCTCACCACCGTCGGCCGCCAATCAGACTCATCACATAGCTGCCTTCTGCTTGGTGACAGCAGCCAGGGCCAAAAAAGTTAACTATTCCTGCTCCGGCCGGGATTAAAATAGTACAATGGCTTTTCTGGAGTTACTCATTGTTTGCGGTCAGACTGTTAGCAATGAAGAGGACTCTCTTCAGGATCCGCTAAGCCTTCCCACTGTCAGCAGGCTACAAATGCAATAAGATCATATCATGTTAGTTTCCATCCACTGGACTGCGGTAAATTACAGTGTGCATGTGTTTAGAGAACATTTCTTACTTAATTGGGAATATTGAATAGCAGATAATTAGATATTTGATGTGACGTGTGGCAACTAATGGGCTTGACGCAATGGACTCATATTGTTCCCATAGCGAGAGGGATTTTTGATATGTTGTCAGGTCCCAGTGTAAAAATAACTGAAGTGACAGCAGTGACTTGGTTGTCAGTGTTGTCGAGGCTGTTGCGGATTTTCACAGCCGCATCCATGTGAGTGTGTATCTTCCTGCATACGTGTGTGTTAGCTTTGTAAGTGTGATTGTGCATTTGTGCATGTGTGTTTGTGCACAGCAATGTTGTGGGTGACAGTGCTGATCGCTGTGTGATGACAGCCTATCATTGTCGCTGTGCAAGAGTGAGAGTGGCAGGGGGGGCTTTTTGGCATGTGTTTTCTCCACGCCTTCATCTGTGTCGATGGAACTCGAGCTTGGATTAACAAAGGATAGGCAGGGTAGTGGGATGGTGTGTGTGTGTGTGTGCGTACACAGTTCAGTTACGGTGGACCACCGCTCTCCTACAAGAATTGCTGCAAATAATTGTTGCTCCCTGCAAGTGATTATAGTTACTGTACCTGTATTAATAGTTTTAACTTTAACTGAATCAGTGGTTCTTAACCTTGTTGGGGGGACTGAACCCCACCAGTTTCCTGTGCACATTCAGCGAGTCCTTTATTAAAAAAATAAAAAATATAAATATTTTTTTCAAATTCAAGACATAGGGTTTACTGGTGATCAAAACGAACAGGGAGAGTAGCCTTTTCATCGAATATGGCTTTCTTGACTTTGAGGTCAAAAAATATTGTGTTCTTGTATTCCCCATTTCCATGCAGCTTAAGGAAGTGTTCCTTTAGTTTTGCTTGGTAGCAGTTTGTGATGGACTAAAATTACAGAACTTGGCATTGCAGATCATGCAGTCAGGACACTGACTCTCATCACTCAACTCAACTCTATATATTTATAGAGCACAAATAGGCAGGCTTCACAAACCTGGTCCTTGAGGGCTGGAGGCCTGCAGGTTTGAGATGTTTCTGTACTCCAACACCCCTGATTCCTATAATCAGCTCATCAGCAAGCTCTGCAAGCCGCGGGACGTGTGCCACCGGAACAGGCACAGAGGGCGGCTGCAACTCGTGCAGCGCCAGAACAGCAATAATAATAATAAATAATAATAATGCATTACAATGGAATGGATACATTATTCCTGTCACGGCTTGAGAAGGGAGGACCCAGATGCAGTGAGGAAGGCGAGCCACGGCAGGGATGCGGACAACTTTGATTTAATGTGGCGATAATCGCAAACACAAAATCGCGCACACAGGCGGACAAAAGTAAACACACTCAAAATCACGCACACAGGCGGACAAAAGTAAACACACTCAAAATCACGCACACAGGCGGACGAAAACAAACACAAAATCACGCTCACAGGCGGACAACAAACAAAACCAAAATCACGCTCGATGGCGGCAAAAGGCAAGTCATGAGAAGCAGGAGAAAATTCTTGTGGGAGCGAAACCAGTCGGGTCAGGAGAGTAGCGTCTCGAGGTAATCACCCGACACTCCTTGCTGTGTCCATCAGGCTTATATTGAGGTCTGATGGCATGATGGGCAGCAGGTGTGTATGGTGGGTGGAGCCCACCAGCTGACCCAAATCATGACAGTACCCCCCCCTTAACGACGCCCCTAGGTGGACCACCCGGCGCCGATGGGTATGCTAAATGGAAATCCCGAACGAGGGACTGGTCCAATATCCAGGAGCGGGGAACCCACTGGCGGTCTTCGGGTCCGTACCCCTCCCAATCGACCAGATACTGAAACCCTCTGCCCCGCTTTCGAGAGTCCAGAATGTCCCTTACTGTGTACACCGGCTGCCCCCCCACGACCCGGGGAGGCGGCGGGGGCGCGGTCGGCGGGCACAAGGGGCTGGCAGAGACAGGCTTAAGCAGGGACATGTGGAACACTGGGTGTACCTTGAGAGTAGGGGGCAGGTTGAGCCGGACCGCTACCGGGTTGACCATAGCGTTGACCTCAAACGGGCCGATGAACCGCGGCCCCAGCTTCCTTGAACTCCCCGCCAATTGTAGGTCCCTAGTTGAGAGCCACACCTTCTGACCCGGTCGGTAGAGCGGTGCCGGAACCCGGTGCCTGTCCGCGAGCCGCTTGTTGTGGTCCGAGGTGCGGCACAGGGCCTTCCTAGTGTCTTGCCAAACCCTGCGAGCCCGGCGGAGGTGGGTCTGGACTGAGGGAATGGCAACACCGCCCTCCTGGGAAGGAAACAAGGGGGGTTGATAGCCACAGGCCGCGTTGAACGGGGACAGGCCTGTGGCCGAGCACTCGAGAGTGTTGTGGGCGTATTCGACCCAAGGGAGGTGGGACGCCCACGAGGAAGGGTGCTGATGGCACACACATCGAAGCGCTGCCTCCAAATCCTGGTTGGCACGCTCCGTCTGCCCATTGGATTGGGGGTGGTAGCCCGACGACAGGCTAGTCGTAGCCCCCAAGGACTTGCAAAAGGCCTTCCAAACCCGGGACACGAACTGGGGCCCCCTGTCAGAGACGAGGTCCGCTGGAATCCCGTGGATCCTGAAAACGCCTTTTATCAGGATATCCGCCGTTTGTAGCGAGGTGGGCAATTTGGGCAGGGCGATAAAGTGGGCCATCTTTGAAAACCGGTCCACCACCGTCAGGATTACCGACCGCCCGTTGGAAGTAGGTAGTCCGGTAATGAAATCCAGGGCCACATGCGACCAAGGACGGTGGGGAATGGGCAGGGGTCGGAGCTGGCCGGATGGCTTCAGGCGGGAGGACTTATTACGGGCACACACCGTGCAGGACGTGACATAGTCCTGGACGTCCTTGCGCAGCCCAGGCCACCAAAATCTCTGTGCTACCAAGGACAGCGTGCGCCCCACCCCAGGGTGACATGCTACCTTCGACGCATGCCCCCACTGCAGTACTTCCTGCCGAAGGTGTGTGGGCACGAACAGCTTGTCTTCAGGGCACGCGACCGGGGTCTGCGAGTCGTCCGCTGCATCCGCCACCTTCCGCTCCACTTCCCACCGGAGGGCTCCCAATACTCTGTCCTCCGGGACAATGGTTTCGGGTGGAGACCCCTCGGCGGCTGGACTGTGTATTCGGGACAAGGCGTCTGGCTTGGTGTTCCGGGCTCCTGGTCGGTAGGTGATGGTGTAATTAAATCTGGTTAGGAACAGGGCCCAGCGTGCCTGGCGGGGATTCAGCCTTCTGGCGGACCGGAGGTACGCCAAGTTTTTGTGGTCAGAAAAAATCTGGAAAGGTTCCGCCGCGCCCTCCAGCCAGTGCCGCCACTCCTGCAACGCAAGGATAACGGCCAGCAGCTCCCGGTTGCCCACGTCGTAGTTGCGCTCAGCCTGGTTGAGCCGGCGCGAGAAGAAGGCGCATGGGTGTAGCCTCTGGTCCTCCGGGGACCGTTGGGATAACACTGCCCCCACTCCTGTCTCTGAAGCGTCGACCTCGACGATAAAGGGAAGAGTCTCATCGGGGTGTGTCAACACCGGGGAACGCGAAAATAATACTTTTAAATTGACGAATGCGGCCTCTGCCTGTTGGGTCCAAACAAACGGAATTTTGGTGGATGTCAGTCTTGTTAGTGGTTCCGCTTTTAAGCTGTAGTTGCGAACGAATCGACGGTAGAAGTTTGCGAATCCAAGGAACCTCTGTAGGTGTTTCCTGGATGTGGGAGTGGGCCACTCGACCACGGCCTGGATCTTCGCTGGGTCGGCTCTCAATCGACCCTTCTCCACAATGTAGCCGAGGAATCGGACTGAACTGGTGTGAAACTCACATTTTTCGGCTTTTACATACAGCCGGTTTTCCAGCAGTCGTTCCAGGACCAGCCGAACATGTTGTCGATGTTCGGTTTGATTTCTTGAAAAAATCAAAATGTCGTCCAGGTAAACAAAACAAAAATGATTGAGCATGTCGCGCAGGACGTCATTAATGAATCCCTGGAACACGGCGGGAGCGTTTGAGAGGCCAAACGGCATCACCAAGTACTCAAAATGCCCAATAGGTGTTTTAAATGCTGTCTTCCACTCATCGCCCTCCCTTATCCTCACTAGATGGTAGGCACTGCGAAGGTCCAATTTGGTGAATACCGTGGCTGAATGTAAGGGAGCAAACGCTGAGTCCATTAGCGGCAACGGATATTTGTTCTTGATAGTTATGTCGTTCAGACCACGGAAATCGATGCACGGGCGTAGGGTCTTGTCTTTCTTTTCCACGAAGAAGAACCCCGCCCCTAGCGGTGACTTGGAAGGCCGAATCAGTCCGGCCGCCAGGGACGTGGTGAGGTACTCCGTGAGGGCTTGACGTTCCGGCTTGGCGATCTGATATAGGCGTGTACCAGGCAGCGGTGCCCCAGGAACCAGTTCTATTGCGCAGTCATAAGGTCGATGTGGAGGGAGAGACCTGGCCCGGTCCTTGCTAAACACCTCCCGCAAGTCATGGTATTCTGCCGGTACCTCATCCAGGTTAATCTCCTCTAACGTGGCTTTGGCTGGGCCACGGTGATCATCCACTGCTGACTGCAGGCAATGCGAGTGACAGAAAACACTCCATCTCTCCACCCTGGGAATGCCCCAGTTAATGTCCGGGTTATGCCTGGCCAGCCAAGTCAGGCCCAGGACCACTGGGGCCGACCGGGATGGCATAATGAGGAACTGAACGGTTTCCACGTGGTTCCCCGATAGACGCATCTGTAGGCTCTCCGTTCGGTGTGAAATCACACCCAGGGTGCGCCCGTCGAGGTCGTGCATCTCCTTGGCTCTCTTGAGTTCAACCACCGGGCATTTCAGGATGTCCACCATCCTCGGGTCAATAATGCATTCATCCGACCCTGAATCCACCAGAGCCGTCATCCTAGCGTTTACCCCCCCCCATGTCATCTCTCCTGAGACTAGTAGTCTCCTTGGGTTACGTTGGAATGGGATGGTTGGGGCTGGAACAGGTGCGACGTGCCTGTGTCTCTCAGGCCGCCTCCCACACTTGGCCGCTAGGTGTCTCCACCGGTCCGTGTGCTCCGTTGCCGAGAGCCGCTCTCCTCCCAGCTGCAAAGGCTCCGCGCCATCTCTGGCAGGCGCGCGTCGCCATGAAGCGTTGGGAGGCGGGGTGTCGATGAAGCGCCCCGCGGACGTGGCCGACACCGGCTGAGCAGACGTCTCCGCTGCCTCCGGTCGTCGCTCCTCCTCCCGTTCCCGCCGTCGCTCCCGCAACCGGTTATCCAACCGGATGGCCAAGCCGATGAGCTCCTCCAGCGTGGACGTCTCGTCCCGTGCCGCCAGCTCATCCTTAATCCGCGGGTTTAGTCCCTGCCGGAAAATTCCGCACAGCGCCGCGTCGCAGTAACCACTCTCGGCGGCCAAAACCCGGAAAGAGATGGAGAATTCCGCCACGGAGGAGCCGGCTTGCTGGAAGTCCAGTAAGCGGCTGCCTGCTTCTTTCCCTCTTACTGGGTGGTCGAAGACATTACGGAATTCAGTCAGGAAGGCAGGAACTGAGGCTCGGAGCTCCGGGTTGGTTTTGCTGGCCGCCATCGCCCATAATGCTGCCTGGCCGGAAAGCAAGCTCATAATAAAAGCAACTCTGGAGCCGTCGTCCGGGAAGGTGTACGGCTGTTGGTCGAGGACCAGGCTACACTGATGAAGGAACTGGTCACACCCACCAATCTCGCCAGCGTAGCGGGGGGGATGCGGAATATTGGGTTCCCGGAAGACAAGATTGCCTGCTGATCGGGAAGTGGGGAAAATAGGAGACGCTCTGGCAGGTCGTGAGTCTTCCGCGGCCGTGGATTCCGGTCTCCGCTCCATCTTTAAGGTGAGCGATCCAATCTGTGCAGTTAGTGCCGACATCACCTCCTTTAGATCCTGGAAGTATTGCTCGTGCCGGCCGAGCAAGTGTCCATGGCTGGCCAGGACCTGGCGCGGGCTGTTGGGATCTGCGGGGTCCATAGTTGGTCGGGTGATTCTGTCACGGCTTGAGAAGGGAGGACCCAGATGCAGTGAGGAAGGCGAGCCACGGCAGGGATGCGGACAACTTTGATTTAATGTGGCGATAATCGCAAACACAAAATCGCGCACACAGGCGGACAAAAGTAAACACACTCAAAATCACGCACACAGGCGGACAAAAGTAAACACACTCAAAATCACGCACACAGGCGGACGAAAACAAACACAAAATCACGCTCACAGGCGGACAACAAACAAAACCAAAATCACGCTCGATGGCGGCAAAAGGCAAGTCATGAGAAGCAGGAGAAAATTCTTGTGGGAGCGAAACCAGTCGGGTCAGGAGAGTAGCGTCTCGAGGTAATCACCCGACACTCCTTGCTGTGTCCATCAGGCTTATATTGAGGTCTGATGGCATGATGGGCAGCAGGTGTGTATGGTGGGTGGAGCCCACCAGCTGACCCAAATCATGACAATTCCTGCACTCACACGTTCACACTGTGGTGGTGGTAAGCTACTTAAGTAGCCACAGCTGCCCTGGGGCAGGCTGACGGAAGCGTGGCTTTCAGTGTGCGCCTACAACCGCCTCCAATCATTCACACCTTCCATACACCAGTGTGAGTAGCATTGGAGGCAATGTGTATTAAGTGCCTTGCCCAAGGACAGACACAACAACGCATGACTTAAGGACAGCGGAGATCGAACAGCCGACCGTCTGGTTACTGTACGACCGTCTCTACACCCTGAGCCACGGCCGCCAATAGAGGGAGGCCGCAACGCGTACTCCGCCGGAACAGTGTCAGGAGCTTAATCCTGCATCTGCCGAGGAGGAGGAACGAGAGCCTGCAACTGCCAAAGAGCAGAAACCGGGAGCCTGCGGAAGCTGAGGAGCAGGAACAGGAGCCTGCAGCTCCCATAGAGCAGGAACGGGAGCTTGCAGATGCCTAAGAGAAGGAAGAGGAGCCTGTAGCTGCCGAGTAGCAGGAATGAGAGTTTGCAACTGCCGAAGAGCAGGAACGGGAGCCTGCATAGGCTGAGAAGCAGGAACAGGAGCCTTAGCCAGGCGCTGCCGAGGCATGCGAACAAGAGCAAGAACCTGGTGTTCTTGAGGCGTGTGAACGGGAGTCTGGGCTTCATCAGCCTGCCGCCATAGAGGTTGAGGAGCACGAGAGACACGAGGGACTGAGAATACAGGAACTAAAGAATTAGAAAAAACGTGATGAGATGATGAAGAAAGAGGAGAACGAGATGAGGAAGATGGTAGGGGATAAGGTGAGGGAAAATGGCGGGGAACGAAGTGAGGAAGATGGTTTTGGGATGAAGTGGCGTGGGGACAGACTTGGCAGGACGTGTCTTTGAAAATGAGTAACGAGGGGAACCAGAACCTTTACTTGGGCGCCTACGTTGGCTACCCTGGCAGTTCGGGGCAGGTGGCCAACCGGGTGCCCAAGTAAAGGTCTGAGGTAAACGGTTTGCAGGAATCCTCAAAAGAAAAACATGACAAAAACTGACTCAGTATAGGAAAACGATCTAATCTGTATTGGAATCAGAGTCAGAGAGGAGATTAGCTAAAAGGTCAGAATCTGAATCTAAGAACATGTGGAGAAGTAAATAATGTAGGAGGACTATGAGACATGGGTGCGGGGACCAAAGAAAAAGAAAGAAAGAAAAAAACATAACCTACATGAAAAGGGTAGGAATGGTCAGCAGGCTGAAGGCGATAGGCACCAGACTTTCGGCGGACAGGGCGACACCGTGTTCTTTGTACTGGGTCCTGTTGTGGTCGGTTCATTCTGTCAGGTTGTGTTGAGGGTTGAGGACCCAAATGTAGGGAAGCAGGGAGGAGAGGCAGGAACGTGCTCAAACAAACTGTTTAATTCTAAAAATAACAAAAAGCCAAACAGGTACTTGGCTGTACGAAAACACAAAAACCTTAAAGTCCGAAACAAAATACTAAAAAGTAACAGAGGAACACACAAGGAACGAAATGTGGCAAGGACGTGACATATGGAGCTTTTCCACTAGAGTCGGCCTTGGCTGTCCCCGGATGTTCGCAATTTCATTTGACTTTTTTTGGGGCCAAGCGGATATAATGGAACCCCCTTTTAGAACCATCTCGTAGGTGGTTCTGCAGCTCTGGTCGTCTGGGGCTGAGTGTCGTCACTGTCATCTGATTGGCCAACATACATCATACGTACAACAAGCAAGTCCATGGCACACGCCCATTTCCTGGTTTTACTCGAGCGAGGCAGACCATCTCCAACTAAGGGCAATCTCCAAAGTCATACAATAAACGTAAAAGTGTTTTACAACAACGCTGAACTATATTTACAATTTAATGGCCTGGTTTCACAGAAAAGGCTTAGGACTAGTCTCAGACTAAAATGCTGTTTGCGCTGTCTTAATTTTAAGTCACTTGCACAGTGTGTTTTAAAATGTCATAGAATTAGCCTGTTCTGGTTTAAGCAAAGCCAATTGCAGAGAGAGCTACTCTTAGACTAAATTGAAGATTAAATTAATCCTGCATGGATCCAAGCATGAATATCCTCCAGGAGAGCCTGTGAAATGTACTCACGGTGTGGCACCAAATATTGGGTGAATGAAGAGTGCGTGAGCCATGGCTTCTGTGCCGTGCATTGGCGAACAGAGAGGTAGTTGAAATGCGCAAATGGTGCGGTGCTGCTTGGCGGGTTTGTGGCAGAGAGGAATCCTCAAGTTACAGCCGAGTTCCGTTCCTACACTGGCGATGTTACCTGAATTTCGACTTAAGTCGGATTTCACTGTTAAAGTCGTTATTTACATCAAAATACTTTGTACAGTAATTTTAAAAAACATATTTGCGTGACCCGAAAGAGCTGGAACCAATATTTTGTGTTTACGCACAGACATTCATTTCTGACGGATGGCAGGGTGAAGCTAATTCAAACTTGGTGAGCTGACCTGCTTGATGGACGTCCATTGCTGGAGGTAACAACAACACAACAAAACTTTAAAATGGTGTGATTACTGTGGGAAATTAACCAAAAAGAAGGTGCTACGGACGAGGCACGGGTGCCGTAAAGTTTAAACGACGTAGGTTGCGTGCGACGTCACTCAAGGACTCCCTGTAGTACAGTACTGTACCGTAACGTATGATGTGGTGCACACAAATAAAAATATTAAATTGCGAACGAAATATGGCATTTATGGACATCAGTCAGCCCTTGTTCGTATCTGCGAATGTTCGTAAGTCGGATATTCGTTACTAAGGGACTACCTTTAAATGTAAACAATATGGCAATAGTCTGTACAAAAACAAAAGAGTAGGTGCAGATGGCTAACAAAATGGAATGGGACTAAAAGGGGCAACCAAGTTTGCCTTGCCAGAATTAACACATGCTGTCTTGATTTTATTTATGATCATACATAAATATAGTATTGGTCTACACTACGGACCCTGTAATTTATCTTGTATGCCCACTATGACAGATAAGAGTCAATTAGTTGAAGAAAGCATGTGGACAAAATTTCACAGTTGCAGTGAAACTGTAGTGACAGTATTGATTCCTGACAAAACAGGATTTTGTGTCAGAAACAAAACGCTGCACATAAAAAAAATATCAACAATTTTCCAGAATCAATGCAACCCAAAATTAAAAAGGTACCAACTAAAACATTGGTTGCTTAAAATGACCAGATTTTATATAGTATAAACCCAAAAGTTCCTAGGTATTTGTTATTATATTAAATTTTGTTAGTTCTTTATTTAGTATGTGATCATTACACAGCTGTAACTTTGGGTGCATGTTAATACCCAAAAAAAGGAGAAAACATAATTGGGCTTGCACAGGTTCTAGCATATGTAATCTGTTCTGTCTGACTAAATATCTCCTAATTTGGAGCATCATAAACCCGCAGCTTTGTTTTCAAAATTCCATTATCTTATCTCAGCAATGTACAGAAAACAGAGTCTTGTCCTTTTGGAATACTATTTATACACATAATTTACGGTCCAAATAATAAAAGTATTTGACTTCTGAAATACTTTTATTCAGTTTAACCAGGCTTGTTTTCCCAAAACATAATTCTCACAGGAATTTATTTGATCAAATAAGAAAGCAAATAGTTCAGGTTAGATAACTACAGCACTTGATTATAGTCATGTGAGAAAAAGACTGGCGTACGTTAACCTTTGGATTGTGACAATCTCACAAAGAGATACAAGGTAAATGGACATTTTGTTTTTCATTTATTTTATTCATTTTTCTGACAATATTTTCTGCATTAACATCCAACATTGTTTTTAGAGGTTAAAATGAAATAAATTAACAAATAAAATAACGTTTTACTATATGTTTTAAAAGATTATCCGTTGGTTTGAGTTGTGTTAAGAGTGGATTTGTCCCATTAATAGGGTCCGAAAAGGGGAAGGGCTGGCAATCTTTACTATTAAATCTGCTCAATATTCACGGCCAAAAATCTTCATTAATACTTTTAGTGATGTCACTGCTGAAATGAGGTCAGAGAAAACAAACTTATTACTGCAAAAGACACCATGTGACAAGCAACCTGGCCATTTGGGGGCCCTAAGCAAAATAATGTCATGGGGCCCATTTGTGCGCCATTTATTCACCATGTACTGTGTAACCCATGCATCCATATTTCATATATGTTAGTCAGAATTTGTTGCACTGAAGAAGGTAATTCAAACTTGTCATCCCAACTAACTGTCAGTACTTATAGTATAACCTCATTTGAAAATATGAAAAGAAAGAATTTGAGCTTTAATTGTTTTAAGCTTTAGTAATTAAATATTGAGACTAACAAAATAAGTTGTTTTAAAGTCAAGCAAACTATAATAAAAAAAGGAAAATAATTTCTACCAGCCTTTTTTTTAATTATTAAATTTAAGTTATGCTGCTTTAATCTATACCTCCCTCACATTTTCTCTCTTCGTTTCTCATACTGGTTGTACTCTGGACTGTAGTGTGAAATATTAGCATTCGCACAGCCAATCGTTGTATTAAACATACACAATATTATGGCACGGTCAATTGCGCTGATCGGGTTAGTGGACCCCTTGCCCTTAGTTGGGGTCCCCTGGTGTAGAACATGTAGAACATTGTTTGAATGTGAAAACATTCACCTGCACCATTCATCATTCTATAGGGCCACTGGCCACACCAAATTTTTGAAAAATCATTGTTTTGCTTTACTAAACAGCTGTCTGCCCCCCCCCCCCCCCCCCACACACACACACACACATCCCCAACTATATGGGGTATGTATAAAAATAAATAAATTATAGCTTCGCATATCTACCTACAGTGATGAATTGGTTCAGTGATAAATGAAAGTTTGCACACCCTGGTTTAAATACAGATGCTAACCACTTATTTTTGGATGAACCGAACTCAACTTGTCTAATTTATTTCTATTAAGGTTTCACTTTTTTGTTAGCTTTACTATGAATTTCTCACAGGGTTTTTAACTGTGATTGAATTTATAAGTCATTCATTTTTTTACTTTCACTAGAGCTTTATTTTTGAAAACCTCAAGAAAATCAATTCACACATGAGTGTAATTGAGTATACAAAGCTCCCATGGGCTAACCTGCTGTGCACACAGACACAAGCAGAGCAATTTGGTAACTCTTTTAGATTAGCAGCAGTGTGTAGAGTTACTGTTTACAACGTGCTTGCTGTTGATACATCGTGTTGGTTAATGTTAGCTGCTTATTTCACATTTGTGGTGACCCACCGTAGATGCGATGTTGGCAATAGACATATTTGTTAAACTCACCCGATTATGACTTTAAAGTTCAGCGCGCTGTTGGCTACAGCTTAAAGTGAGCGTCAAGTTCGTCACACACACCACTGATCGACACTGGGTGCACCCAGTGTGACGCGCACGTTTGTGCTTTTCTTTTTCATTGGTCTCATCAAGTAGTTCTTCCGGTCGGCGGACGAGGCTCTCAGGCGCCATAAAACATTTAACTAAAAGGCAAACGATTCCAGGATAATCAGAATTTTAGTCCCAATTCCAATCGATTCTCAACAACAACACCAACAACATATAAAATGGGGTTGCCAGATTGGGGGCCCCCGAGTGGCCTAGGGGCCCTATCAAATATCCTTTGGTCATAAAGGGATTAAACAAGGCAAGGAAGACAAGTTCTAATAAACCCACCAGAGGCGGTGAAGTCTGTGTCTCTCATAAAGTCAGCAGAGTTTGACAACACTGTTACAGAAATGTGTACATTCTTCAGTGAAGAAAAATCAACGTTTCTACGTGTGGATGTGTGAAGAAGTAATATTAGGTGTATTAATAAACTAACACTACATTTCTTAATTAAAAGGTGGAGTCTGCAGTTTTTTTGCTAAAACAAAACAAAGCATAAACACTCGCTAATCCAAGATAAACGCCAGCAAATGTGTTTACAGACTGTAACGAACAAACCTCCAAGCTCCTCATTTTAGGTTTGTGTGAAGACTAATTTAGTCTTGACATGAGTCAATTTGTGTTTCGTTCAGGCTGGATAAGGTAAAAAGTGTAAAAGTTGGTAGCATTAAAAAAAAAAACTTCAAACAGGGCTCATAGTTTGTTTTATCTTGCTGAGGTTGAAAAACAAAAAATATTGAAAGAAGATTATTTAAAGAAGAATATTTTAAATAGGTAAAGTAGTTCTCTGAATACTTGATAATCATCTAAACACTTATTTAGTCTTTATTTGCATGTGCAAAGCAGTCATTTACATTTAAAAAGGTGGTAAATCTAGTTTAAGTCAACTTTTGCATGTTATAGTCAGTTTTATTTAAATCATATTTAACATGACACATCACACACAAACGTCATGTGACCAAACTTGGAAAAAAGGTTAGAAGACTTCCTGTGTGTGCTGTGATAACTATAATAATTTAGGGCTGATGGCATGATGATCTGAACTATTGCTGTCTAAGTTAAAGCATTAACTCATTGATTAGTCACACTATAAATTTTGAACACAAATAATCCTTTAGTTTGACAGCGGATGGTTACATTAAAGGTAGCACAGGTTGTGATTGAGCAATAAACGTAACTGCATGCATTAAAGCATTTAATAAATGTATGCGTATGACATTCAAAATATTTGTACATGTCATTTTTTTTTAATTATGTAAGTAATGAGTGTGTGCAGTGGATCAAAATATATGGAAGACATCCTCATAACATTAAATGTTGAAAGAATTAACACATAACAGGTGCTTTTCAAGTTTGGCGGGGGGAAAAAATGTTGATTAAAAAAGCCTTTTTATTAAGTGATTATTAATCACGATTAATCAAAATTCTAAGATGTGATTAATCTGATTAAAAAATGTAAACGTTTGACAGCTCTAGTCTGAACACAAACTTGCTAAAATTGTGTTTTCTTTCAGGTTGATGTCTTTGGACAAAAGTTAAATACATGTACAGTATATCATTTTAAATACTAAAAGCTTAAACATTGGATATGTCATCTTTGGTAACTCTTGAAAACATCTTGTGCAAAACAAAAAATATTTAATATTTTTGCATTTGCTTTTCTGCCGTAGGGTTCCGACAGTCATCAGAAGGAATTGCTTCAACCTGCAACCTGTTTTATCAAATGCAGAATATGGTTGTGCATGAGCCCTGTTATCAAACAAAAGCTGTGGCTAGTGAAAATGTTGTCAGGCTAGTAATTCTAGGTACCCACCAGCCACAATGGCTGTTGTGGGGGGAAAAAAGTCCTGGAGCACAAAACACAGTATGACTAAAACTGCCTGATTTTTTTTTTACTACTTTTTTTTTTTTAGACTATATCTGCTTTCCTTGAATAATTGACTGAATTCATCCACAAAGCCTCAATTGTTTCAAAGGACCTCAAAATAATTACTTGATCAGCATAAACCTATGTCATTAAATGTTTTTTCAGGAGATGAATAAGCAGCATGCCATTCAAAAAGCGCCACTGCATTCTTTCTCAGTTTCTTTTTTTGAATCAACATTTAATAGCAAACAATTCAGAGGAAATGAGCATCATATCTCCATCAAGCAACCAGTTTCATAATAATAGTGGACAAGTGACCTACAGGCCTGTAGGACCTCCATATCTTTATCCATGCCTGCCCTGAATGTGGTCTGCCACCAAAAAAAGGCCCGAGGGCCCGTACTCCACCTCAGAGCGATGTCTAATCTGGTTACCTCGGCAACAGTAGGGATTAGGAGAATGATGAGGGAGGGGCTTTTGTAACGAGACTGGTCATATGCATAATTCATGTAAACGAGCAAAGGAAGGAGGGGCGCAGGAGTAGCTGAGGGTTGATGAGCTTTTCTCCAATAGATGAGCGAGACACACAAACATGAGCGTGATTCACAACTATCACTAAAACCTAAACATAACCACTTCTCATTACAATGTTAATGACGTACCTAGACACACCCACATCCATTCACCATTTCCAATCAAACCTTGATTTTATGGTCATGCAAATTCAGAATTGGGTTTCTTCCTCAAGAGTGCGTTCAAAGAAAACATTACAGGTCCATACTCATATTTATTGTGAAATGCTTTATAGAATCAGTGGAGCAAGAATAATGTGAAGCGGTGGCAGCCGTGTGTTAATACTACACTGCGGTGTTGGAGAACAATCATCCAATAAAATGGCAGCGGGTCAGTTCGATAGTATTAGTCACTCACTCATGAGCAGACGTCTTGAATCACAATATTATGGCTGCATTTTCACTGTGACTCAACAGCGTGAATAAAGTGACTGTTAAAAAGAAAAAAAAGAGAAAAAAATGTCTGTCTGTATTAGTGTATTTGTGTATTCACTTGCTTATGTAGCTTCTCAGTGGACATGACAAACGTGTCGCCCCTTCAGTGTCTGCTACACCAAGACGCTCCCAGCGCCCCGGCTAAACATACACATACACACATATCCTGCCACCTCTTCACCCTCACCCTCCTCCTAGTGCCCCCACCCCACGCATAATCAGCACCCGCCCACCCTGCTCTCCCTGCCAGAGCACCCATGTCCAAAGCAAGCACAACAGATCAACAACTTGGCATGCAGATCATGTCAGGGATAAATTATGCGCAGCGTGTCAGCCTCATACGTGGGCTCTCGGCTGGCTGTCCGTGACATGTGTCAGGGTGCCCCTGTGTCTCCGTTGCGCGACGCTAATGACGTGATGCTGGGTTAGCCTCCCATGCACCCCGCCCCATCTTCCCGCCTGCCCCAGCAACCCCGTCGCCCACTCCTCTAACACCCTCTACCCATCACCAGGCGACAAGACGGCGTGTCACCTCCAGAGGGGTCTGAAGGGGGAAAAAAATGTTTTATAGGAATCAAGATGGTCAATAATAATAGCTAGTCTGGTGTGTAAGACCACTGACTTTTTGGCTACAAACATATAGCAACCGGGTTCAAATATCTTTCAAGGCTCGAAATAAGCGGTTTCGCATCGCATTTCCAGGTCAAGATTTGGATTTTGCGCCTCATTAAACCACATTGAATAGCAAAACTGAGAATCACAGAACTGCAGAGAATTTCCCAAAAAGCTTTGCTAAACTGGACACATGCATGTTAAGGTAGCCGCAATGCGCTTATATCACCTACAATTACAGTTGACCATCGAGGCAAACTCAGTGCTACTTACGCCACACCTGGCTAGCTAGCAAGCTACACCGGCTACTAGTGTGGCTAAACATGATGCAGATTCGCTCCTGAGTCAGTAATCATCCCCTCCAAGGCGGTGAATAAAATACTTTTGTTCCTACAAGTATCATTCTCACAAAGGAGTGACAAGGACAAATGTTGAAGCCATGCTAATTGCTAAGGTACTGACACGGTCGGCTAACATGTTTAATGCTGAAATTAAGTGCTTGGGGTGATTGACTCCACTCCAGACATCTGGCTGGAACTGCGTTAAAGTGGAGAACATCCAACTTTGAACAGCAAAATAGCAGGCAAATTAAGTGTTTGCACTTTGGAGAGAAAGCTTACTTGTTAAACAGAACCGGAAACAGAAATAAATTATGCTACGCTACGGCGTACGTCAGCCAGGAGGAATGGCCTAATCTTAAAAATCTATTAATAAGTGGTTTGGAAAATGAAAGAATGGATGAATAATATACAGAGTCTCGAGTTTGTATTTTGAGGTCTGAACGATTAATGTTCTCAAATGACACTACAGTACGTCTTCATTTTTATTTGATCAATTTAGCTTTGCTTCTAGACAAGAATATATAGTTTGCTGTTATGTATAATGTTAATTTAAGAAATAAAAACACTTTATTATATAAAAAATAAAACCAATTGTTTATTTGTTATATTGTCATATTCTTATTGTTAAACCCTTGCCTCAGGTCCCTGTGATTAATGTGCAGAAAAGTAAAAATAAAAATTTTAAATTATTAAGATGCTCCTCAAATGAAGTCATTGAGTCACAAAACTGTTCTTCAAACGAAAAAAAAAAACCTATTTTAAGCCTTGTCTTTTAATATCTATGTCTGCAAATATTAGCTCTGTGTAGCATATAAAACATCCTATTTGAGATCTTTTTTTAAAACAATTTACTTGGTTACCCTTTTTTCATCACTATCCCCTGCCCTTAAAAATCTCACTTTTTTCCCTCCTCAAGATGGTGCGTTATTTATTTATTTACTTCATGTAGTCTTTGTATGCAAATCCTGTCTGACTTGTCTGAATTATGTGTGTCTGTCCGGGAGCCTCTGTGATTCGGAGTGACTGAGGATTGCACACACGGTGATTGCATCCACTGGGCCTACTCTGAGCCTTGCATAAGTAATTGAGATGTCAGTATGTGTTCTCATATTCCCGCAACAAAACTGTAGGAAAACATGCACTGTTGAAGGTCATTTGAATAATTCCTTAATGGAAGGCAGGCTTTGTTTTTCTGAATGCATGAAAAAGCAAATGTCAATGATCAAAATCAAGCTGTGTCATATCTCATAGAGGCAGCACTGATTCCTGGAGCACTTCACCCTCCATCTCCTTCTCTTTTGCTCAGAAAAGATAGATAAGGGAGAAGTGTCTTTGTGCATATCAAACACAACACAAGCCACTATTTCTCTAGGGCCTTTTTGAAACACAAATTGGTTTGGAGACATTTTCCATGTTGACCTCTTTGATTTGAAATAGGAAATGACAGGGAAATGGTAGTTCTCATATTCAAATATAATCCTGAGAGGTCACTGACGGAAAAGCACATTCAGTATACACGCTGAATAATACAAAAGCTTATGAATCTTTGAAATAAAGATGATTGCAAGCTATAGACATCTCCTCAGATCAAGTACTTCCACTTTTATACACAATGTTAGGTTAATTTTACACAGCATGTTGTGTAACATAGTACATTTTGTAGAGTAAAATTTACTCTAAACACAGTCTATATGGTCCCACTCTAAACAGAGTAAAATTTACACTTGGAAGAGAGTAAACAATTTTTTAAGTCATCCAGGCAGGAAAGAACCCACAACCCTTTGGATAGAAACGAACAGTAGGAGTGGCATAGCTCAGGTGAGTTTTTTTTTTTTTTTACAAACTAGTAAAATTCCGTCAAAATCTTTCTTAGCAAAACTTGCTTAGAATTTCTGAGTGAACCATTTTTAATTGTTTCATGGGATAGGCAATTTCTCTCGTACACACTAAAAATACTTTAAATAAAATTTACTCTGAATATTTTACTCTCTTTCAAGTGTAAATTTTACTCTGTTAAGAGTGGGGACATACGTATAGACTCTGTTTAGAGTAAAATTTACTCTACAGAATTTATTGTTTTTATTTGTTCATTTTTCCATTCGGACAATCATAAAGACAATTTACAACATTCACTTTTCACATACAAATATATCCGGGGGGAAAAAAAGGGCTGACGGGATGAAGCCGAAGATACTTTTTCCTTACTATAATTCCGATAATACACACTACACAATGTTTGTCCAACCTTGGATGGCAATATGCACCTCAATTCTCACCCACGACCTGATCAGAACTAATGCCGCTTAAATGATCTCTGACATCCATAAGCCTGAAAAACATTGCTCAGTCAAAACAGCTCTCCCACTCAAACATCACACCATCCAGAAAAACTGCAGCCTGTCCATCAAATAAAAAAAAATGTCATCACACAGGCTGCTGTTATTGTTACATCAGCCTTGGCATCACATAATTACATGATAGTTATTATTAAAATAAACTGTTCAATATTAATCAAATTGCTTAGGTCTTGCAGTTGTTGTAATTGCCCTACAACAACTTATGGATGAATGGCAGCAGAACAGCAGCGGCCTGGAGAAAGACAGATGAATAGATTGTAGCCAGGTAGGAGGACTGTTACTTTAGAATGATATAAAGTCCTGCAAATAAATACTCGAGTAAGAGTGTGGAAGTACCGTAAGTTAACTTATGATTGATTACTATATAAACATGAACGTCAAATAAAATAAATCAAACATGAATGCGCAAATTCAAATATTGCCAAAAATTACCACTTAATCTCAAACATAATTGATATTTTAGATATAAAATAACTAAATAAATCTGATTTTTATAAAGTAATATCAATTTGGGCAAATTCAGCCTTGAGACATGGTCTTATACTATTTGTTTCCACAAACCAATGGGCTCACCAAGCAGCGATTACAAAAACATGAACAAGGATATTAAAACAATAAATATTAAAAATTCTACACACCCTTGTTTAAATGCCAGGTTTTTGTGATGTAAAAAGATCCCAAAAAATAATTTCAAACCTTTCACCACCATTAATGTGACCCTGATTTTCTGACTTTTGTGCCTCTTGTGGCTGCGAATCACACACCGCAGTATTCTCCATTTTATTTTTGAGTCACTTTGGCGGGCTGGTAAGGACTGCCTGGTAACATTTAATTAGCGAAATGGAGCTGTAGAAACGTCACTAGAGGTTCCGTTGGACAGCTGAAATAGCAATAGCAATTATTGGCAGATTAAAATCAGTAGTGAGTGGAATGTACTGTCGCTCAGTGTAATTGAGTAAAAGTATAATTTCTTCTTAACAGGAAACTACAGCAATACCTTGAGATATGATTTTTTTTTGTGTGTGACCAAGCTTGTAAGTCGAATATGAAATCATCTTTGCACATTGCAATGAATGGACATTTGTTTCAGCCTCCTCAAAAACAACAAAACATTGTCCTAATGTGTGTTTTTAATGATAAAAATATATTCCTTTATATTGTACTTTATGAAAACATACCCACAAAAAAAAAAAGAAATCTGGGCTGTTTTCCTAACCCACTCACTGGGTAGCTGTGGATTTTGTGTAGAATGGGATACTCAACTTAACTTTATTTATAAAACACTTAAAAACAACCATGGTTGCATACCAAGTGCTGTAAATGGAATAAAAAATCTGTTATTCAGTAAACACAGGTACAACAAAATAAATAAAGTAATAAGTATCAAAAGTAGAAAAGGAAATAAGTAACTCAAATTAATATAAAATTATTAATACATGAATAATTATAAATATAAATAATTAATTAATAATAAACTTGAACCGAAGGTTGCGTTAATTATAGTGACGCAGCATATTAGGTTGAAGATTGTAATTGGGCAGGCAGAAGAGCTGAAGCTGGTCACCAGTTTGGACAGTTTTGTTGGATACTGAAGTTGAAGTAAATTTAATGTAACATTTTGAGAAAACTGCCAAATTTATCATAAGAGTGACTTGCTGTGGCGACCCCTGACAGGGGAAAATTGCATCTTCTTATTAGAAAAAGCTGGTAATGAAATAGCATTGCTTTGAAAAGAAAAGCTTTACTGATAACCTAATAGCCCATTTCTAGGTAGCTTTAACACATTAGTGTGGGTACTTTTTTTTAACCCCTGGATAGATCAAAATCTTGACCCATATGCTGTGTCAAATCTTCAAATCATTGCACTGGGTTAGTTATTTCAGCCAGTTTGGCTTACTTTTAATCCAACGGTTTTAAGTGTACAATGGTGTCATAATTAAATAAAGCTAAAAAGTATTTAACGGTTTTTGACACACTTTCTCCTTCAATGAATATTGTATTGCTGCTTGTTCTGGTGTGTGTGTCTTGGCTACTTGAGGGCAATATCAGATAGATATAAGGATACAGTGCTCAACTGCTCAGTACGGCATTAGCATTTATTGTTTTTTGCAGAGTAAATATATGCCTGTGAGTAGGGATGTCCCGATCCAATCACGTGATCGGAAATCAGGTGACTCAATCGGAATCGGACGTTTTCTCCTGATCAGGACTCGGATAAATATATGAGGTTATTTTTTTGTATAATTTTTTTATTAGATCTGGAATTGCGCGGTGGCACAGAGTGAGTCTTCATTTTTCCACATTAGCGTGGCATGGCGTCACTTTGCTACAGTGACACTATTTGCATAATGCCATCGAGCGGCAGGGCTAAATAAGGAAATTTCGCCGAGGTATTTGGAAGTAGATGATAATAAGTTATTATCATCTTAAATGTGTAAAGCGGAGATGGTGCGACTTGCACTGTTTGCAATGTGAGCATTTCGTGTGGCGGAAAGGAAATACGGCAGATGCGTTGCACGCTTCCCCGCTGCTGTGCTGCACTTCACTGCCGGGCAGTCCCGCCGCCATCAGGCGCTTCCTCCCCTTTGATGCAACTGGGGTGCCTGCCGGGACTCTGCAGTAGCGTCGAAGGGACTCCGGTGCCTAGCCTAGCTTAGCATAGCGTGAATCTGTAGGGTCCGACGTCCTTCGCAGGGTCGACAAAGCCTGGTGTGAATTCAGACCAGTCAGGATATGGTAAGATTAAATAGATTTTGTTTGCTTGCTCTTCAAATGTAGCCTTGTGTTTGTTGTGAAGTTGGCTCGTTTTAACGCTTTAAAACGGCTACAGTCTGTTCTCAAAAATAAAGTTCTTGTGAAAAATTAACATGATAACATGTTAATAATAGACCTTTGAGTAACTCATAGTGTGCCAAAAAAGGGTGTTTAAATGTTTTACATAGTTTAATTAACCACTGCTCCACTTACCATATAAAAGGTTTGTGGTAGTTTTCTAAAATTAATTAATTAATTGATTAATCAATTCATTATTATTTAAAATGCCGATGTATTGGCTTGGAACTCGGAATCGGACGATTTGAAAATGAGGTGACTCGGGTCCAAAAAAGTGTGATCAGGACATCCCTACCTGTGAGTATGTTAATAATAATAATAATCTGTCTATATGTATTGCTGCACTGTTTGTGTTAAAGATCCATTGTTGCCAGCAGTGATTCTCAATAATAAGCAGAAGAATAAAAAAAATATTTTTTTAATTGCCATCAAATTCTTGCTAAATTAAGGAAAAAATATATATTGGGATATATAGGTGTTTTTTTAAATTATTTTTCAGTTTTTTTGAAAAAGTGATGTACAAAAGTATCAATAATTTTGGTACTTCGGGTATCTGTGACTACTCAGGAGTTGAGTGCGACCACTGGTATCTGTCTGGAGAGAGAGAGAGAGAGAGAGAGAGAGAGAGAGAGAGAGAGAGAGAGAGAGAGAAAGAGAGAGAGAGAGAGAGAGAGAGAGAGCGTTATAGATTTAAAATGTTTGCTGTATTTTGTGTATTTTAGCATCCTGAAGATGATTCCAGCATGCATTTCTTTGTGAGCATGCGAGAGAGAAAAAACATCCCAAAAACATCAAACATCCCTAAAATTGGTGACTTCGGGAGTTAATTTTTCAGTTGCCCACTAAGCTGGCGTCTAACAAGATTTGATCTTGTCTTGCATAATGACCTTTCGACCTCCAAGTTTTGTGTGATTTTTGATATGTATTTGACGTCTTAACTTTAGAAGCATTCAGCTATGGAGGTTCCATTTCGTGGTGTTAGAATGAGCATTATTAAAACAAATGAACAGTTTTCAATGCTATTTCAATTCTATAATTAATAACGCCTATTACAGTATTGAATGTTAACTCTCAAATAAGGATCTGTTGTGGTGAAACTTGAAGAGTATTATGATTTCAGTGTTTAATGGTTGACGCTTTGGAAGCTTTTATTACAAAAATGAAAACATTCAAGTTAATTGAAACACTGTTAAAACAAGTGCGGTAGATCCAAAGACACTATTTTGTATTATTATTTTTGCCTCCAAAACAGCGACGCGCCCCTCTCTAGTGTCTCCTGCACATTTTACAGAGCGAGGCTTGGCAACATAATTGAATCAAGTCCACAAGCTGACTTAAATCAACACAAAAATAGACTGAGGCAGGTAGAACATGTGAATACTGATAACTTCTCCCAGAATGCAATTTCCACAATGAAGCATATCACGAGCCAAACAGATTTCCCAGACTTGAGTTTCCGATCCAGAACAAAGTCTCTTAGCCGTTGTTGCGCTCTTTGTTGATTCTCTGTCAGACATTGTTTGTTTGGTTTGAAGCATTTTGGAAGGGTATTAAACTGTATCGGGGTTCTGTGCAAAGTTGGAGGTTTTACAGACTGCACACATGCAGCGAGATGCTCAGTGGGAGCTTTTTTTCTTTGTTTCATCGTGACAATGATCATCACGCCGTTATCATATGCACGCCAGAAGCAAGAGCATATGAAACCAAAGGAAAAGACTTTGAAAAACAGAAGGGCGTATGTCTGTTTCTCAGAGCAAAAGTACGCTGACGATAATGCGCACCTTGAAGCTTCAGAGCCTCGGAGAAAAGAGCCGGCACGAATTAACATGCCCTCTGTGGTTCACCTTCACATTTGAGTGACACATCTTGTGCATTATCTTGACCAGATTACATGGCTCTTTGGGTCCAATAACATTCTGAATAGTAGCGTTGAATCCTACCTGGATTCTTTCTAGGAAGAGTCACACCTAAAGGGACTACATCTCCCTCCACGTGTTCTCACCACACTCGCTAGTTTTGTTATTGTGTTTGTGCCCTCTGTCCCCACCCAGCGCTGTCTGCGGTACATAATGCTCACGGCCCTGTGAGGAAGCCGGCATTTGCTTCAACAAAACCTTGAGGAAAGCCCCAGCAATCCTCAGGGCTCACGTTCAGCAGCGCCCAAAACACAAAAGCTATGCAAATCTTCCCAGGCTGCGTTATCTACTCGCCGTTTCCGCTAGCACCGCGGGAACCTGCATTGTGCCACGCACGGCGATTATCGCATGTAATTTACATAGAATACGCATAGGAAACACTGCGCTGATCTCAAACAAAGCAAAGAAGAGCAGCTATCTGACGCCACAGCAAAATGATAGCTTTAGCTGTGGTGCATTAAACCTGCAAAGGTTTTGCAGTCAACACTATCTCCTACAAATGTTGCTTGTTTATCTGTCTTATTTGTTTTAGAACCCAACTGAAGCGGCGCTTTTTTTAGGAAGCAGAATCCTTCAACCAGGCTAATCTGCCCTCTTCCTGTGTTTCCTTTGTCACGGAATCCATGTATCAACACAGTGAGGTGAAGCCCCATCGAGGAGGTGTGTAATTGCACAAAGACCCTCACGCTAAAACAGCTGGAGTAGTTAGTGTATGTGTGTGTGTGACTGCGCCAATGTGAGACAAGTTGTGAATGTGAGAAATGGAGTCATAACACTGCAGGTTACTTTCAATCATATAAAGGCTGCCAACTGTAAGCACTCTATCAGAAACCTGAGACATGAGGGTGAGATGAGAGATCAAATTCCTGATCCAGACGCTTTACCTACGAGCATGCTGCCAGAAGAAAACCTCAAAACTTACACTAGGTCACTGGGAGGTCAGTGTTCCGAATAATTCCTGTTCCGCTCTCTCTTAAGCTGAATGCTGAAGTCACTGCTATACATAAAAAACAGCAACAACCCTGTACATCAAAAGGTGAAATGCAAGATAGATGCTTATATAAGAGGGATATTGCATTGTAGATAGGGGTGACAGGCGATTACATTTTTTAATCGTAATTAATCGCATGACTTAAATAGTTAAATTCGTGATTAACTATTTAAGTCATGCGATTAATCAGAAATTTTACATCTGTTCTAAATGTACATTAAAATGTACAATAGTTTTCATACTCTTGTTAACATGGAAGTGGGAAAAAATGTTAAACTAATAGAAATATGGCTTTTATCTTTTAGTCATTGATAGTCATTTCATAATAATTCATAAAATTGAGTTAAAACTAAAAAGATGTACTGTACTGTAAAAAAAACAAGTGTGAGATTGATTTGTGTTGAGGTCATTTTTCTGCCATTTGCATTTGTAAGTCATTGGCGACAGCTCAGTGCATTTTATTTTCATATTAAGAGCTATCTAATCTTTAACATGAAGTAACTTGTGCACATTTTTAAAATTGTAAAATACAACTTGACTCTAGTCTCCACAAATATATGCATTATTATTACATTTATTACTGCTAAATTTTGACATGGACGTGTCTGGTGTGTTGCGACTGGAATTCCCCCAGTGCAGGCTTTCCAAGTAAGGGGCGGTCATCAATTGCGCATACATTTTTTTTGTGGCTTTAAAGGAACTTTAAATGAACTCAAAATTAACGCATTAATTTTGACACCCCTAATTATGCGGGAATTTTCTAGTTGCAGATGCTATACTCTAGATTCTAGTTTGTTTCATGATAAAGGTGGCATGAGAAACGTGTGTGCAGCTGCGCATATTTTAGAATTTGTCTCAAAACTCACTTATTCAAAACTGACTCATTTACTTGTTTATTCTCCAACTGTTTTTGTATTTTACTCACTTTGACCAACGCATCAGATGTTGAGTTTAAGATGTATTTCAGTATCATGTGAATTTTGATCTTATTTTGAACAGGACTGCTTGTCCTTATTGAGGGTCATCCTAACTGACAATGGGTTTGAGATGTGGCACACCTTGGACTTGTCATCAGTCAATCGCAGGGCACAAACAACTATTCACACTCATATTCACAACTATGGACAGTTTCGAGTTTTTCTCGCATTCCGATTTACGTTATTGTAAATTTGTTGCCAAATGCACAATTGTACTCTATTTGATCAGAATAGATTCATAAGAATGCCTACTTATTTAAACAGAATTCGGATTGAAACACCAAAAAAAAAAACAGTTGCATAAAAACAAACAAATGTAAACACCCACAGTAAGTCTTTGGTGGTAACCCTATTCATTATCAGTTTTTGCCAACAACTCTTGAGTGTTGTTTGAAACACCAAATAAACGTATCAGTAGTTATGTATCTGATTCTTAATTTTATGACTGCACAAAATCATATTAAAGTGAGCAAAAAACAAACAAAAACAGCGTTTTCGGTCTCATAAAAAAAAATGTTGTTGTTTATTAGTTGGTTCCGCGTCACCAGTCAATATGTTGACGATGTCAAGCAAAAGAGACACTCATCTGATGGGATCTTAGGCTAAAGTACACTGCTGTCATTAATAAATAAAACAGTGGCTCTTCAGAGCAGGCCCTCCGAAAGGCCAGTCACAAGCTGAGCATGAGTTTCTGCACACAATTGGCACTCTGACTAGCTAAGCTTATCATTGCTTTCATCTTCATCATTATTACAATCATTGGTGGTATGATGCAGCTCTATCATCAGTTATTTTTCTCTTAAACGCTGTAAAGAGAAAAATAGATGTATTGCACAACAAATAGCAAGAGCATTTGGGAAGAATTGAACATGTGAAAAAGCGGGTGGAAAAATGTATTACGCTGGGCTAGGACTTGATTTTGCTGTGATTGCTTTAATGTGCAGCAAAGAGGATGCTACTGAGCATTTTAAAATACATACGGAACTTGACGCACCATTACGGCAAATAAATACACAACCACAAACGTATGACTGTTAACAACGGCTTTGGGGTTTATTTTACAATTGAGAAAGAAAAGAAACAATCTAACCGGCGCTAAAAACATTTCTTTGTTGTTTTTTTTTTTACAATATTGTTGATAAAACATTGAAATGTATAGTCATTGTGCATCGCTTATTTGTTTTCCACACCATTTCATGCATCAAACCGGATGCAAGTATAATTAAAATCATTTCTGTAAACCAAGCCAAAGAAGCTGAATTTGTATTTTCTTTAAAAAAGGACTTTGTAACTCTACAGTATATATCTATGTACACAATCTTTTTTTTTTTCCAAATCATTTTAGTATATAAAATGACAATATAAAAGTTAGAGAATGCACACACCTTAAGATACAAAGACTGCAGAGTCATTTCAAATGATGAGATATGTCTTATGGGAGTACTGACATTTTACTGGTAATCATTTACAACTGTTCTCTTGACAGCTGAAAGCAACACCGGTAAAAAGAGGAAAAGTAAAAAAAGAAACAATCATAGTAAGTAAATTTAACAATAGGTGATACTTCACAACAAGGAAAAGTTTTTTTGTTTTGTTTTTTTGAGCAAACTTGCATAAAATGGCCACTTTTGACTCACTGGAAGCAGCATTTTAGTTGTTCCAAATGTTCATATAATCTTTTTAATACAATAAAGCAGGCCATTCTTCTTCAAAACGTTTCAATAAAGAAACCCATAATTATTGTTCTTTTTACAAACGCAAAATTCAAAAGTCTAAGGTGCTACTTCAGTCTTTCGGGGTATCTTTAATCATTTTTGGTGTATACATTTAATTTTCTTCTTCACATCAAGTATAGTACATAATTCCATTCTTCCAATGCATTTTTTACTTTTATCATTGACACAGTAGTTGTGTTTTTGCCATGAGAATATTTAAATCATAGTTTAAACTTGATTCACTAAAATACATGCACAGATAAGACAAACAGCATATAAATATCTTACGAAATAAGTATTTAAAAAAAAAAGAAAAAGAAGAAAAGTTTGGCAAAACAAATATCAACATGGTCCAGTCAGGCATTCATTACAACAGAAAATAGTTTTTTTTTCTTCCTTTTTCTGTTGGCTCAGTTCGGCCCAGTGCAGTAACTGTGAACAATTTTGTTTTAGTGCAATGAAATTCTAGTCAGTCAATGTCTCTTCTCAATGACACCCTCCTTAAACGGACTCCATTTTGTCTAGTTTCTCCAAAGCTGTAACAAACACCAGGTGGTCCTCAGGAGACTTGCCATGGGTTTTACTGAGGTGCAACTTGACTGCGTGTTTGCTGACGAATGTCCGATTGCAAAGTCTACACTGGTACACGGAGCCAATGTCGTCCTCTGACGTAGTCAGGGCTGACAAGGAACTGCCGAATGTCATTTTGTCCGTGATCACCTTTGAGGCAGCCTGCTGCTCCCGAAGGTGTTCAGTTGACAGTTTGGACAGGTCCTTCAAGCTGAATCCCAAGTGAGACTCCAGGTGGCCGATATAGGAGGAGGGAGTCCTGAACTGGGAAGCGCAGTCACCACAGAGGAACACGGGCTGGCACGAGTCCATGTTTTTGAGAAACTTGGTGCCACCAGTCCGTCTCAGCTGGTACTTGACATTAGCTAGCCAGTGGGATATTGTGGTCATGGAGAGGCCTGTGAATTTACAGATGTGAACCCTTTCCTGAGGGCCCAGGTCAGTCATTGCGTAGCGGCCTTCCGTGGTCTCCCGTAAGCTGGAGGCAAACTGTGCCTGCAAGATAAGGAGGTGTTGGGGATTCCAGTTGGATTGCCTGCCTTTTCTCTTCTGCACTGGGGAGAGATCCTCAAGCGCATCCTCAAATGCGCTCCCATCAGCATCTGATTTCTCTGAGATCGAGGAGGGCGTTGACGATTTGGGAGTCAGTCTCCCAGTGAGGTTTTTTACCATATCAGAGATGTCCATTAGAGCATTCTCTCTCAAAGGAGAGGAAACTGTTTCAGGCATGCTAATAATAGGTTTGTTACCATTTACAATATTGTTGACCACACTACTGCTGCTGTTATTGTTACTATTACTGTTATTGGTAGAGCTAGACTTGTTTTTACTCAGGTCTATGGGCTGGTCATTGTTTTCATACAAAGGAAAGTGGTTGATGGGCTCAGCGGTTTTGCCCTGAGGTGTTGGGTTGAAGGCTGGCTTATCCATCATGCTGTTACTGATTTTGTAAAGCATGGACAGCGGGTCTGCTGCTGGGCTGACTGCTTTGGAGGCCTTACCCAGGTGTGTGTTCATGATTGACTGGAGTGCACTGAGAGGACTGATAAAAGGACTTTCTGGTGAGTGATCAGTAATGATGCCGAGACTGTTGCCGTTAGTCACCGGCGATTGGCACACCTCGGGTCCATTCTTTGAACTGTGGTTGTAGACATCCACAAGACTTTCTTTAGGCTCTTTCTTGCAGATAAGCTCGGATTCTACACTACCCGGAGTGGTACTTCTCATTCCAGATGCTTTATCTGCAATCAGGTCATTTGGAGAAGGTAGCTCTCTTTGCTCCCTCAGTGCAGGAGAAGGGGACTTCATTGACGAAGGCGGTCGGATTCGCTCCACGCTTACCATCTTCTCCTCCTTTTCTTTCTTTACAGCAGCAGCTTTCCCTGTCACTTTCTCTACCAGCTCCTCCATGGCAGTGACATTGCTCCTGAGCGGAGTAGGAGAAGAAGGGCTCCGAGGCGAGTGGATGACTGAATTGGAGTCACTCACAAGCCCACGAAGCCCACTGTTAAACATTGGCTGCATCTGGACACTCTGGACGGTCGGGGGCAGAACAGTAGTCGAGCTCTTTATAGCACCTTGCAGCTGATAAGCAGCATGAATGCTTGGATATCCACCCCAAGTGGGAGTGCCTGTCTGAGCTTTGCTAATGGCGCTTGACACTGTGTTTTCAAGGGATTTAAGGATATCTAGACCTTCTTTAGGAGTTTCCTCCAGATCTTCTTCTCTAAGATATTTATACGATGTGGTGTCAGTCTCAACTTTCTCACCGGAGTCATCTCTCTCTTCCTTAATTTTTTTCTCCACTGGCTCCCCACTCTCAACTTTCTCATCCTCACTCACTTCCCTCTTTTCCTCTGAGCCTGAGGAGAGGGCAGGGGACACTGGCTGAGACTTAATACTACCAGGTACAGGGAGTCTGGTGGTAGTAGGCGGCAGTGGGATAGACTGAATCTTCTCTTCCACCACAGGATCAAACACCAGTTGTTTCCCCTTCTTGGATGCAGAATTTGTGACCTTCAAAAAGTGACCTGTGACCATCATGTGGGCAGTAAGCTGTTGCAGCGTATCATGAGAGCTTCCACACTCCATGCATTTCAGGATCTGAGCTTTTCGTGCTTCAAACTGCCATGTGTAGCTGGCACCATTCTGGTAGCCATACCGGTTGTTTGCTGTTACATAGGGATTAGCTGCTGATTTTGCATCTTTGCTAATATCACCAAGTGATAAATTGCCTCCCCCGCCACCAGTATGAACAGACTCTGGAGAGCAAGGGGAAATGATAGTATCTTGCATTGCTCGTTTTTTGGTGGATGAGGGTACCAATTTAGTGGCCAAGGCTGGCACTGGTTCTTTGAGAGGCACTTTCTGGTAATGCTTGGTCTTGATCATATGAACACTGAGATCCTGCAGAGATTCAAACGAGTGGCCACAGTACATGCACTTCAGCACCTTCTGAGCGTCCTCTTTGCCTTCCATCTCCATCAGGGAGCGTTTGCGGGGTTTGGACCAGCGCTTTCCCCGATCCTCCTCTTTGTCCTTATTGTCATCTCGATAGTGGCCTGTCTCATTCATATGGACTGTCAAACCGACCAGCGTGTCATAGGCAGCGCTGCAATCTTTACAGCGGAATTTGCTTGCACCAGTGAAGACAGAGCCATACAGCTTATTGTTTTGGCGGTAGAGCTGCACTGTGCTGAAAAGGCTAGGTTCTGGTAAAAGATGGTAGGGGGTCTGCTGAAGAGTCTTTGCAAGTGCTGCCTGGTGCCAGTCATAGGCCACACCACTGCCGTTATTAGTCCCGCCACTACTGCTCCCGCTGCTGCTGGTTGCATTCTGGATGCTACCAGAGCTAGCTGCTGTGCCATTCGTGTTAACAGTTGTGGTTCCTGTGTGGCTGACAGCGGTGCTGGAGCCCCTGCCGTTGTGATGACTGGTGACTATGTTGACCCCGTTGCTCTTGTTTGTGGTTGTCGTTGTTGCTGTAGAAACCGGGGCAGAGGAGGCAGCTTCTGAAGTGATGAGGGTACTGTTTACACTGCTAGCTGCAGCAGACTTGGATTTCATGATATCCATTGTAATGCTGGACCAAGAGGCATCTGAAATGAGGTTTGCATAGACGGCTTTCATCTGAGCCAAGCTGTCTTGGAAAGATAGGCCATTGTTGGGTGAGAAGGGCAAGGGTGTACCTTCCTTCTCGTGACCGTCTCGAGAGGAGGTACTTTTGAAGTCTGTAAGTCTGTCACTGGCGTCGCTAAGCGGGGACCCGTAGCCGGCATCAGGGTTGGTGCCATTGCTGAGGGGAGAGTCTCTGTAACTAAGTGCTTGGCCTCCTTCTACATCCTCCTCTTCCTCGTTGCACAGAAATTCAGTGTCCTGGCCGTCTAATGAGAGGCCGTCATCCTGGAGGTGCTCTTCCTCCTCTTGAGTGGGCGCCTTAAGTTCATCTTCAGGCATGTACGCTGTAGCACAGACAGAAGACACAGATTGGAGAAAGGAAATTAGATAAGCAAAGTGAAATGGAATATTCATAGTACATTGAGACTGTATCAAACGTCTGCAAAAGTTTGCAACGGCATGGCTGCGTGGTAAAGGGTTTGATCCCGGACCGTTGTGACCATGTCAAAGTGACTTTGAGCAAGATACTGAACCCTCAGTTCCTCCTGTTGCTGCACTGTCAAGGTGAATGCAAAGTCAGTGCGAAGCTCTTTGAGTGCCTTAATAGGTGCAAAAGCGCTATACAAGTGAAAGACCATTCATGAAGGTAACCAAAGTTTATTTCTTGTCAGGGTTCATTCAAGGCTGCAAAGACGTTCACCAACAGTTTTTCTTGTTGCAAGGACATGTGAACATGAATGAACCCTGATGAAAAATCAATATCCGCTACCCCCGCTAACGCTCGTAAACATTTGGGGTACGGGCTTTACCTATAACTGTGACAAAAATACACAAATCTAACACTCAATAGAAATTGTAGCCTTTTCATTATGAGCAACTGCAATTGTACGTCCATGTCTCCATGTATGGCATGCATGACTTTGTATTTTACACACATGTGGTTCTGAAAGCGTGTGGTGAAAAAAGCCTCATAGGGGAAATATAAATCACCGCGCTTCTGACAGTTGTCCTTTTCCTACCAAACTCCCTATTCCTTCACACATGCCTCATGTTTCCCGGGAAATGACTGGCTGTTTGACCTTGTTAGTCAGCTGCATGCTTGGATATCCAACTCCCTTTTTTACTCTTTGTTTTTCTATTCTCTAAACTTTATTGCCTCTCAATCATCCAGTCCGTGAAGTTCAACTCCTCAAATGTTAAGATTATGCAACTGATCTGGTGAGAGGAGAAAAAAAACACTAATTGGAAGGTATTGCAGCTTTTCCTAACCCAGTCAACCAAGCTAAAGGTCACTCCCATTTGAGATAATAAGCACAGAAACTGACAAAACAATGTTATTTGGAATCAGACTGCTGCTAGTGATTGTCAAGAAGAGGATGGGGCAGACAGGCAATACATTGTAAAAATGAGCAAATATTGAAGTACATGAGCTCGCGGGCAGGGGCAAAAAGCACACTGCAAGCAACGTCAAGAATGATATTAAATGGTTTGCGGAAAACGTGAATAAAAAGTAGACATGGGGCACGGAGAAGTAGTAAGCATGAGGTGTTGGGTTTTTTAGGCGAGAAGGGGGGAGTAAGGCAACGTCAAGAATGATATTAAATGGTTTGCGGAAAACGTGAATAAAAAGTAGACATGGGGCACGGAGAAGTAGTAAGCATGAGGTGTTGAGTTTTCTAGGCGAGAAGGGGGGGGTAAGTAAAAATGGGAGAAAGAAAAAAGAGAGAGGGTGAGAGCGGCAGGGAGACAGGAAAGACAGCCCCCTAGCTTCTTCCTTTATCTCCTTCCTGCATGGTGAGATGTGTGTCCTAGATGCCAGTATCAATCTTTCCTGATGAAACAGATGTGCTGTCAGCTTCAAACGGCACGCTAACCTGTCATATCATAATCTAAGTGGACATAATACCTGATATATATACACTGGCACCATTTACTGCTGCCTGAGAGGAGATGGGTGGATGAGGTGGGGGTAGTGAGCAGCTGCACCATGCTCTGTGACTATGTGATGATGTGCATTTGAGCGCATCAGTTTGGGAATGCACGTTAGCCCGCACGCTCACCTTCACAATGCAGCGCATACTTAGCTGCTCTTACAGTGCAAACCAGACTCCAACCATAATATTGTCTATAAATCGAGAGTGTTCTGTGCGCTGCTGATACATCCTTCTCCAAATGAGCAACTTACCTCCCCCCTCTCCTCACCCCAATGCCTGACAGGATTTCAGTGAAATGAGAGCACTACAGGAGAACCTGGCTGTGCTTCAATCCCACTGACAGACTGAGACTGAGACAGTTTCTAAAACTCCTGAAAATCCCTAACACAGCAGATTAGCATTATGTGATGTACTCTCTACAACACATCTGCAGAGTGTCTCCTGTTCGAGTGCCTTCCCTCACCGACCTGCTTCCAGAGCATGAGGATGTCAATGCATATCAGCCATTTAATATACAATGCCTCCTGCAGAATAGCTAGCCATTCATCACCAGTCCCATTGTACAGTAGGAATAACCTAGCTGAGTCATTCATGTCAGCTGCAGTCCCAAAATAGCTAAAAACCCAATAGTTGGAAATATAAAAATCATATTGTGGGAAAGAGAAAGAGAAAAATATGTGGATGAGTGACAAAACGCAGACTGCAATAAGGAGGGGCTTCAAGCGATGAGCAGGTCGCCAGGAAACCCTTTGACGATCCCTGTCAATCAATTTCTGTCCTGCCATGTTGTCATGGAAACAACAAAGAGGGAGCTATCAAAAGCACAGAGACAAAAGAGTGGCAGAGAGAGACATCTGTAAAAATCATAGGCAGTATCCAGATTGTTTTGCAAACCATAAATGTACATTAGTGATGAAACGCTGTTAAAGTTAGCCTGAAATAAATGATCTCTGCCTTGTCTTTGAAATGCTCGTCTGACAGGATGCTAAAATCAGAATTGGCAATGAGGAGGTAAAAATATTAAGAGTTACACGTCAAACGTGTCGTTTCAATAACTGTTACTTGAAGATGTGTGATTGTAACTTGCAATCATATTAACCCCCTTCTTTTGCCCACAACTCCTCCACCGATGCACATAAGCAATGTCACAGCAGTAGGAAGGGCTGGCTACGGGTGGGCTGGGGCTGGCATCCCTGGCGGTTTGGATTGCAGCGAGGGTGATGGCTGTGAGCAGGGCCATCTGCATGGGCACCAAAGCGCTTGTCACTTTTGCTTGGGAACGTGCCGCCATCAAGGAGACAGGCGGCAGCGTGGCCAGGAGAGTGCCACGACTCACTGTCACAAACTGCAGCGATCAAGCCCCGCCACCAGCCACTCTCGCAACAACAGCAACATATTAGTATCTCACTGTATCACTCATCTACTGTCTTTGCATATGGTTCATAGGCGCTTACTAAAGCGAGGTATCAAGTATGCTGAGTAGTAGTGGTGTAACGGATCACAAAAGTCACAGTTCGGACCACGGATTTGAGTCACGGATCTGATCATTTTTCGGATCAGCAAAAAAAAATATGAGTTCGGGATAGCGTTGTGTTGCTGTTGGTTGCAACTTTAATGTCAATCAAAACTACAGTAAATAACTCCTAAACGGCTAAGCAAGTCAAGCTAGACATCAAGCCACGACGTGGGCCACCTTCAAAGTAAAAGTCTACTAAGGCTACTTGCAATGTCCTCAATGTATTATTTGGTAAACTTTATTTTAAAGTTAGCTTTAGCGTAGGCTGTGTTGAGTTGAGTATGATTCAGCTACCTTGACATGTCTGAATGGTGTCGACTGTGAATGTGCACCGTCCCCCCCCCCCACCACCAACAAACAATCCACGGAACGTGCTTGATCCGAACCGACCACGGATCAATGATGATCCGTTGAACCACTTCTGAGTAGACTTTACACCGATATGTTCGACTGGATTAAGATCGGCCGACATTTTGCATTTTTATGCAAAATCAATGATTGTAATTGCCAATCAATCAATAACATTATTGATCGGATCCACAAAAGAAGACATTACAGCAAAGACAACCTCGTTCACTTCGGGGTCGTTCTGTGCTGCAATAGTGTATATGTGAGCCTGAAAGCTAATCTATTTTTAGCCTTATCACATGTGGGAGCGGAAAAATCCTTTGCGTTGAGAGGTGGAAGTTCCGTCTGCGCGCCATCAACCATCCCACAACAAACTAATAGTGCTCGTGTAATTTTTTTTACGGGTAAAAAGTCAAAAAATTTCAAAAAACTAAACAAAAACAAAATAACTAGTTAAAGTATGTGTTACTTATTTATGGTTAAGATCTCTTTAATTCATTGGATATTTGTTTGAGGTGACTAATATTGATCTGTTGAAATTTAATCATATGAAGACCGCAGAATTTGTTAATATTATGTTTAGTTTGAATCGCTATCCATTAATTCTAGCAGAATAACTAAGGAAAGTGCAACATTGATTTACAATATTTTTGCAAATGTAGCTAATGGGAAGATAAAAAGTGTATTATTAGTGACTGATGTAAGTGACCATTTACCAGGTTTTGCCTTGTTAGAAATGGATGATAGCATAAAAATTGGAAGGACAGACTCATAAGTTAAGCAGAGTAAAATCACCAGAAGCAATTATAGCTTTGAAAGCAGAACTTATGAATCATGACTGGCAAGAAGTTTATAAAGAAGACACTAACGACTCATACAATGCATTGTTAGAAATGTTTGTTAACATGTATGACACTGACCAATCAAGGAATTTGGAGAGGGGGGGTGAAACCATGGTGAACAAGCTTGGAAAAAGAAAAATAGCCTATACTGTATAAGGAATTTATGAAATATCAAACTATGGAAAAAGAATATAGGTATAAGAAATATAAATACAGACTGACATATATTCTGAAAAAGCAAAAGATTATGACCAGTTATTGCAAAGATAAAAAAAAAAAAAAAGAAGCCATCAGGAATACTTTGAGAGCTCTAAATGAGCCGATTAAAAATGGTCAAAATCAAGACTTTCCAACATATATTGTTAAACATGATAACTCTGTTTGATATGGAGAAGATTGTTAACTAATTCAATGTTTTTGTTTGTTTTTTGTTAATGTAGGCCCAAATTTGGCATGAGGGATTGACCTGCCAAGAGATGAAGTAAAAAAGTTTGATTGTACTTTGAATAATTGCAATTGCAGGAAAAAAAAAAATCTATTGTTTCTAATTATCTTGATATGTCACTCATAAAAGAGACTCATTGTGTTATTGAACTATTTACTTAAGTATTACTTAACTTAAGTAACAAATCTTTTTCAACAGGTATTTTTTCTGATGAAATGAAAATAGCAAAAGTGATCCAGTTTATAAAAATGATGAAAAGAATATTGTGTCAAATTATAGACCGGTTTACTTGCTAACCCAATTTTCTAAAAACTTTTTTTTTTGTAGAAAGGCTTTTGTTGAAAAGTATGGTTTATTAAATGAGCACAAGTATTGTCAGTGATTGAATTTGTAGAAAAATATTGCTACAGCAATAGATAATAAAAAAAAAAAACACTTTGGGTGTATTGATTGACTTTATGTAACGCATTTGATACCATTGATCACTCATTACTCCTGCAGAAATGTGAACAATAAGGCATGAGAGGTGTTGCATTTAAATGGTTAACTATATATTTAAATAATAGGTTTCAATATGTAAAAATTAATAATACTGAATCACAAGTGAGAAGTGTAACCTGTGGTATTCCACAATGTTCGTATTGGGACCTTTATAATTTATTTAAATGATGATACAAATTTAGTATGTTCAGGAGCAAACATTCAACTAATAAAACTGTGTTGGAAGCCATAGGTAGAAAATACTAAACATACCAGTAAATTAGCTAAATCAGTGTTCTTTATGAAGTAAAGTATTTCCTAAATAAGAACGGTCTTGTTATATTGTGCTCTTCTCTTGTGTTACCTCACATGTCATATTTTGCTGACATTTGGGGAAATGTATATAAAACAAATATAGTCCAAATTAATAAAAACAGAAAAAAGTGATTAGAATAATGAAAATAGTTGGCTATAAAGAATCAACTAATCAGTTATTTATAGTATTTTAAAATGCATGGATATTGTATATTTGAAAACACTGGAAATACTTTTTTCGTGCAGCAAACAATAGCCTACTTGTTTTTATTGAGAATTTCTTTAAATTAAGAGAAGGAAACTATCATTTAAGAGGTTTATTAATGTTTGAAACATGTAAAGTAAGGACCAACACAAAATACAGATGTGTTTCAGTTTTGGGTGTAAAATTGGGCAATGGACTTGATGATGCGTTGAAGCTGTGTACTTCTCTGTTGCGGTTTAAGAAAAAAATTTAATGTAAAATAATTCATGCTTATAGTGACTTTGATACTGTGAGTGTAGTAGATTATTATTATTTATTTATTTATTTGTAATTTTATGTGACTCATGGGACTGTAAGGGTAGGCATTAAAAAGCCTGGGGCCTTTTTTGGTGGACTGATTTGTTCGAAGGGATGTTTGTGTTTTCTGTGTTTTGAGCTGAAATAAACTACTCATTCATTCATTCAAACTAACTTTCATGACTAGGCGTAAATTACGTGAAGTTCCGGCCACGCACATTCAGCCAATCACAGATGCAACAAGCAGGCAGGCGTGATGAAACGAGATGTTGTTTGTCGTTTTTGAATTGATATTTCAATGCCCGTCAATTATACATGAATTTTTGCTATGGCAAAAGATGACGGTAGAGTAAATATAAAAGTTGTGTAAAAGAAATATAATGCTCCATCTTCTGATCAGTTGGTGATCGGGTATCGTTTTTTCCAAACTTGCTGATCAACCCTATTATCTTGATCACGTAAAGCCTAACGTTAAGTACTAAAATGATTTAGTAACACCATTGGATGTTATAAAAGACCCCTTGAAAAACATAATGCACAAATGGATTGACACACTATAAAGCTTCAAAGTAGGTTCTCATGTCCCATGTGATAAAATATTGAACAAAAACCTAAATGGCTATAAGAGGCTAGAAAAAATAAGTGGCTTTTCTCAACTGCCTCATTTTATTATTATGATTATTACAACAAAAAAAAAGTTCTTAAAAAGAGCAGAATGGGGAAGAGAGCATGCAGTCCAGCCGTGCAGAAAGGACAGACAGTTGATTATATTTGGCAGTGAACGCCCTTCATCCTGTGTCAATAAAGTTGTGCTTCAAAGTGTGACATGGTTGACCAAAGTAGAGATCATCTTTAAAACATTCACCCCCGTACACAGTGACTTTTTTATAAAGTGATTTCTGTAAATGATACCGCATTGAATCCAAGTAGAGAACGCATCTGCATTTTGGCATGTAGTGGAGCAGCAACACATCACTCCTTTTCAAAACTTTGCTATCTCTTTCCCACCCATCTGTTTTTTTCCCCGTTTTCACCCTTCTTTGCAAAGAGTCTGCTTGGTTGTTAAATCAATAACACTCTCTGTCAGACTCGCAGAGCTTCACCATTTGGCCGCTGTCAAAGCCAAACAAACCAGATAAGAAAGGCAAAAAGGCGATGAAACAAGAGTGAAAAGACAGAGATGAAGCCAGTCATCCTCTCCTCACCAGCCCCTTTTCTCCAACACCCCATCTTCTATTTATTTGCACACATTTCTTTATTTATTTGATGTGCGTTTGGGAAGAGGGGGCAATCACAGCAGTCATTTGCAGCACTAATGTCCAATCACAGGCCCCTTCACTCATGTGATTTAGGCAGTGCAAGAGTGGCTTTGCGGAGAAGGTGGCTGGTGGAGGTGGTTGTTGTATAGCGGGATGATGGGGGAAGGGGGGGGGGGGGGTTGCAGGCCGGGGACGTTTAGGCCGGCCCCTAATAGGAAACTGGCAGTCTTATTCCTTCCCCAGATTCTGTTTGTCACCCTGCTCTCCATTACGTGCCTCTCAACACTGATGGCTTTGGACAGGAGCTGATCAAAAAGCCATCGCTTGACCTACACGCTGTGGCAGAATGAGACGCACACTGCACGGAGAGAACCGGAGAGAGAGGGTGAGACTGAGATGAGATATAAAAAAAAAAAAGAGTTTTGTATGGCAGATAGAAGACAGCGTGCAGCAGCGAGGAGGACTGGAGGGGAGGGGTGATTTCTCTCGGACCGGGACAAGAGGGCTGTAAATAAAATGACATTATTATTTCCTCTGTCCCGTCATGTAGAAAAGCCAATTATGGTAATGCTGCTGCCGGCGTGTCAGAGGGAATGTTGGGATGTGCATCCCATGAAACGGCTAACATGAGAGCCATGGCCTACTGAGGAACACAGGCCTAATTTTGACAGGAGATCGCAAAGAAAAGGCAGAGGACAGAGAGACAAGGAGACCGGGATACGCAGAACATAACAAAGATGTATCTGAGCTTTGCTCCCTGAAGCAGTTGTCCACTGTTCCGTGGAACATTCATGTGCCATGAGAGATGATCAGGTGTGCTACAACAAATTACCAGATTTTAAGTTTTTCTTTATATATTACAAACAATGTACCTTTGTTATATATCTATGCCAGTGACATATAGTTGACAGGCAGAACTATTAATTAAATGCTCTTTTGCTAGTACAATTAGGGTGCAATTAAGAGATGTATCAACTTGTCATTTGTACACCAGAAAGGGTCAGTACATTTGTTGAGGAAATTGAGACATGATTAATTATTTGTGTTGTAAATGTAAAATACAGCATATGCCTCAGCTCATAAACGGTTGGGAAATGCTGTCCTAAAGTGACCCAATATTTGCAGTGTTCAAATTCTGAATTGGAAAAACTCTACCGGAGAATTTCATGATGGTTTTTTTACTGCTACATATTGACTGCATTATCCATGACAATAAATTGTGTAATGAAAAGAATCAAGGAGGTGCAAATATGTCACAGACTCTAACAGAGTGCACTTTCATTATATAGATGTGATTGAACTACACCAACCTCAGACAAAATTTCAAACTAAAAGTTCAGCAGTTCAGGAGTGATACTCTGTCACACCTAAACACTTGATGAGCTGAATTATGCAAAGATGACAGTAAAAGAGCCAGATATTAAGGGCTACTAATTCGTTCTCATCTGATTGCAGCCGTCTACTTGTATCTAGGGATGGGTACCGTTAAAATTTTACGATACTACTACTCTTAACTACGGAAGATACAGAAAAGGATTAAGGCCAGTGAAGTAAAAAAGTCTCACTTTTATCTCTAATAAAGTCAGAATTCTGGCTATTATCTATATTCTTATATATTAGCTATATCCTTATCAGTCCTTTTTGTTGTTACCCAGATCGCCATAATTTCTTTCTTAGTTAATGATTTAGCTTCCATCATTCCTATACAAGTATGTATATTAATGGTATCCATTTTTTAAAAGCACGCTTTGCTTAAAAATCTGCTCATTCAAATCCAACATGAGCAGGAACTCAAATAAATCTGACGTTTACCAAAAGTGTGACAATCGTGGTACTTTAACCATTAAAATTTCTGATCCTAAACAATATCCTCAATAGTTTACGTAAGAACTTTCTTTATCATAACTTCAACAATTCAATGCTGAGACTAAGACCAAGCATATAATGACTCTTGATGGTTTAACAGTTAACCTATTCTATCCAGTGCCGAGTATACTGACAAGTTATCTGTTAACCTTTCTGCCTGCTTTATTTCAAATTTTAGGTTTATAAATTGACAATGTAATTGCTCTATCTCTCTCCGGGCATGACTACTCAAACCAATTTTACATTAGGATAACATTGGATTGAGTGTACAGTAAATCAAATAAACATGCCAAGAGAGTGAAACGCTCCAATGCTAGGTTAGCATAGCAGCAGAGCTAATTCAATCTAAAGGACGGAAGCTTGCGCTGCGGTCCCAAGCCGGTGGCAAGATGGCTTTGAGGACAGAGTAGCTAGGGTCCGGATGGCGCTCGAGTCACCACCATGACACAAATACCGGGGGGGCTCGCCTCCGACTGTGAACGTGCATCTTAGACAAACTATGAACATACAGTATTACTAATTTGATTGATTTATTGTTTATATCGCCTAAATCAGTAGTTTCTGCAAAACTGTTAATAGAACTGTTAAGGGTGTCGAATATCAATAGTCCAGTTGTGAAAAATTCAGCCCCGGGGCCAGTTTAGTACCGAGGCTTGGTACACATCCCTATTTGTATCCTGTGTTGTAGTTGATGTTGTTTTTTGGGGTAGGGGGTAAGGGGTGGGGGGTGGGGGACGGGTTGTCCTTCCCTTTTAATTCCTCCAGTGTGCCATAGGGGGGCTCACCTTCAAGTAACACCTCTGGTACATTTCCCCTTTGACTCCAAACACCCCCTCCTTTCTCGTTTAATACCATCAAACTCTTCCACTCCCCCAGACGTGCTCACATGCTCACATGAGCTTCCCCCAAGTGGAATAATGGGAGCATATGGCCTAGGCAGCACCTACAGGGCCTTAAATAACTGCTGCAGCATTCCAACTCGATGTACCAATTTATCTCTTACCCCTCTCTCCAGTCCATTTCAAAACACCTCTAGCCTGAGTTGAGCTCAGCAGATAGCAGCAGATGGGACATGGTTTTCTGCAGATACATAGGGCTGCATAATGGACCTAAGTAGAAAGTGGCGTGTGAATGTGAATAAGCACTGTGCAAATAGGACTGCTGCAGAAATTCTGCATTACTTGCAGATATTTAGCCAAGCACCGGTAACAACAGTTTGCTAATAGAACTGTGTAAAGTCTGTTTTAGAAAGCAAAAAAAAAAAAGCATAAATGAAAATATCTCCCTGGGTGGCTCGGGTTCAATGATTTCATCACCTGCCATAATAGTGTTATGGGAAAGTCCTCCATCAGCTACTTGCTCACCTTGAATAAAAGCATCAAGCCTAAATGTATCCATTGGGGCTTAATCTTGGGAATACATGACTGTAGGTCAAGCAGAATGGGTCAGAGGTCAGACAGGTAGTCAGTGCTAAGCTTGTAGAGGTCACGCTCTCATGTAAATACATCAATATGTCCCACAGACATCCTTCCACCTGACCTCTAAAAAGTGAGCTATGGATTAACAGAAGCTCTGTCTTTGTACAGTATGATCATGTGTATATTCAGGTGTGGAATCTGTGTCAGCCTGGTTATCATACGTGTGTGTGTGTGCGCGTGTGTGTGCGTGTGTGTGTGTGTGAGAGAGAGAGAGCAGGAGAGATAGTGCTGTTTTATTTATAGTGTAAGCACTATTTATACCCAACTCAAAGATCGGTTCAGAGAATCAGCTTGTGGGCCATAGCCAAGATCACTCTCAATTACAGCGGGCACGTGCACACGAAAAACATGTACACACACACACAAGCATGCATGCATGGAGTTGAATGACTAAAGATATTTTATTTTAAAACTGATTCATTGATGTCCAGTCTCCAACCTTTTTTGTGCCACGGGCTGGTATCACAAGGACAAAAACACATTTTGACGGACAGGCATAGAAACAAATTAAAACGAATGATTAAAAATACAACTAACCAAAATGCTAAATTTAGTTATAATTAGTGGGAACCATGTGTGTTTCCCTTCAAAGAGCCAGCAAAAATCCCCCCAAAATTCAGCATTTCTCTGCTTGACTCTTTGTATTTATTGATGCTTTTATTGTATTTGAGGACAGATTTGCATATTTTGCAAGTGGCCGTGCTGCTAGTCTCATTTTTGGGCAACCATTTCCACACGCTTGTAAAACATGACCATATCGTGTAGTGATGTTCTTGGTGCACATTATGAACGTGATATGGATACTTATTTTCCATGCATTATTGGACATAATACGTTTTGAAAGCGGTAAATATAGAGCGTCCATCACATTCTAATCCAAAAGTCTTACTTTCATACAATCATGATATCAATGCTTCAAACATCGACCAATATATTTTATACAGCACGGACTGCCTCCCTTTGTTACTAAAGGTCTCACCAAGTTATTATAATTTAATATCAAAAGTAGCAACAAAAAAAAAAAACACAAATACAAACAATAACACGTTAAAGCGGCATAACACAATCACAAGTGTTACCAGTAACGGCAACAAAGCATGATGGGAAAGCTGCCTACGATTACTGGTGCTGTCTTCAAGTTAGCGTCAGTCAGCTAAGTAGTGCACCAGAAATGGTGAGAATAGATTTCAAAATGGGGTAGATGCCACGCACTTCCGACTTCCGGGTTGTACACATCAGCGTCGTTTCCGGCCACTGCTGGAAACACTCGCACCCCCACCCCTGCGCCCCCCAAACACGTGCTCCCGCTCATCGGCGGGAAGGCGTCTCGGCTATCTGAAATGCTTTGGACACTACACATTCGCAGTCTCGCACCCATCGACGGGAACGCGCAACCGAGGGGCACCGAGAAGGCGAAAGTGCAAGTACTGGGACGCGGCCCACACGTTGCAAACCGGAAACGGAAACAAAGTTGATGAGTGAAAACCCGGAAGAAGAAGAGGTTGTGAGCATGCGCACGACGAAAATCAATGCCCCGTTTATTTGAGGTATTCCGAATGCGTTTATATGAACCAGTATTCCAGTTATGAAAGGGGTAACTCAGGCGTCTTATTCAGGTTTAGCATATTTGTGTTATTGCGCGTGTTTACATGGCCTTAGAAAACCCAAATATTGCCAATATTCAGGTTTTAAAAGGGTTATTGCCTGCATGTAAATGTAGTCTATGTAGACGTATGGAGATTGTGTCAACTTTTTGACTGGACATTTTGTTTCTCCACAGAGCGTGATAGTCCACCAACGACAGCAGGTGGGAAATGTTCACTGTAAACCGGTCGATTGAAAGACAAAATGCCAAAAACAAAAACCACACGATTACTGATTAATCAACTTTAAGCTTTAAATGATGACGCTATCAACAAATCTAGTTGACTAATCGGTTCACCCCTAACATACGTGAGGCTACAAGCAACATTGGTTCTCCTTTTTTTTTTTTTGCAAGCATACATTAACAACACAAGGAGATATTGACAATATATACAGCTGCTTAGTTGTGCAAGAGTTTTTTTTTTTTTTTTTGCTCAACAACACAGTGTTCTTCACGGAGTACAGGAGGGTTTAACATGCTGAGGATCAATACCGTGAACCAGCAGCAATCAATAGTAATTCATCTGGCTTTTTTTTTTACATGTTCATTCTCACTCACTCTCACCACAGCAGTGCAATACATAAATAAACACAAAGGCATACCCATAACCACAGAAATGCAGTAACACACACCTGAATATCTGAAACGATTGCCGTCTCTATGTGAATGCGAGTTCAATAACCCCGTGAGGAATTTATTTATTTTTATTGAGCATATCAGCCCATCCTGGTCTTCTCTGCATAACAAGACTTGTATAATTAAACCATAAATTTAAGGGCGCTCCTTTAATTACCACAGACAATGTCAGGAGGCAGCAGAGTAAACAAATGGCTTTGAAGTGAACTAAGAAAAAAAAACACTGACCAATGGGGAGATTCGATTTGGTGGGCTTGTTGTTGCACTTTAAAAGAATAAAATGAGTATATGTGTAAAGGGAATATTATATGTATGTCCTCCTTCCTTTTCCAAGAAAAGTTTTGAGTACGGTAATGCGGGCTTTCTGCAAAGTGAAAGGAGGAATAATCAGTGTAAGTTTATCACTGGGAACATTGACTGCGCAAATCTTTATATCTGCATGAAGAGAGTGGGAGAATGTGTCAATGTGCCTTTAAGTATTTGTCTCTCTTATGGGTTATACAGTTAGTGTACTGTGCTGTGTATCAGTGCATGAATGGATGGATGTGCGTGAGTGCGTGCATGAGTGAGTGAGTGTGTGCATACACACACGCACATTTCAGGTCAGTGTCAACATACAGGCCTGCTTCCCAGCAGCTCAGCTAATTACAGAAGAGCCCCGAAGGCCACTTAGAACAGGTTAGCTAATTAACAAACAGACTGATTGCAGATTAATTGAGAGGTGTTCCTAATCTCCCCCCCTAAACACAATGACAAATGCTAACTGGTGCTAATTAGGTCGGTATGGAAGAGTGGATGTTGTATTTACAGTTGGAGTGGCTCGTATGACTTGTAGCTTTAATACAGATGTCTTTCACATCCATCAATCCATTCTCTGTCCAGCTCATTCTCACCAGGGTTGCGGGTGTGCTGCAACTTACTTCAGGGTCAGATGCACTGTACACCCAGAACTGGTCTAACTACTCACCATCTAACTACAGGGCACAAATAGACAAACAACCATTCACACTAATAATCACACTTAAAGACAATTTGGAGTTTAATTAAAATACCATGCATGTTTTTGGAATTTGGGAGGAAACCGGAGTACCTTGGAGAAAACCCGGAATGGGACGGGGAGAACATGCAAAGGCCAGGATTTGAACCGACTCCCATCCGTGAGGTGGATATTCTAACGAGTCATCAACAATGCCACCTTCCTTTTACATTTTGTAATAAATTATGACAATTACATAATAATACAAATATATAATAGTGTAAACCAGTGGTGTCCAAACTCGGTCCTCGGGGGCCGGTAGTCCTGCAGGTTTTGGAGGTTTCCCTGCTCCAACGCACCTGTTTCAATCAACAGGATTGTTATCAGGCTTAGTAGAGCTTGCTGATGAGCTTCAGCTGTGTTGGAGGAGAGAAATATCCAAAACCTGCGGGACTACCGGCCCCCGAGGACCGAGTTTGGACACCACTGGTGTAAACTATTCACTTCAACACAACACAAAAAACTTCCTTGCTCACTATGGTTTTACAGTATGTGTGCCTGTGACCTTTTGATGGCCTATATGCTTGAGTTTATGTCTGCTTGCTTGTATAGGTCATGAAACCTGAAACCGCGTCAACACAATGGGCTATGGTGGATTACCTCAGCAAATAGAAGCATGAGGTCCCCCAGGGGACCTGGTCCAGCACCCATCTGTGTGACGACCGCCAGCGGGAGATACACACTGCTTTATCCCTGACATATACTCTCTCACTCTTATTTATCACAAAAACTCCGTATTTGTCATCATTAGGAGCAGACACAGAAACGAATGTGATTTAATTTAAAAAAAATTAACTGTCTCGCTGAGTCTGCGTATAAAAAAGATAATGGTCAGTTTTAAAATTAATATTAATAAGCTCATAGTTGGGCATCTATAGACTGCACATGTTTACTAAAATGGCCAGTGAGTGTAAAGCTCGTATGTCTTTCTATACAGCTTCACCTAAAAGTTGCATATTTTCTTCATTGATTGATTTTGCTCTCATACCGCAACGCACACACAAAGGCACACACCTGTGTATTTTAGACTGCCCGCGCTAAATACAAACAAAATACACTCATATTTCAGCTTTCAACCTCTGACCTCCATCCTAGCCTATATCTCCCTCCTTTCAATAATCTCACACTTAGTCTATGCACTCCTTTCTCCACTACCACCTGCACCTTTTTAAATCCCGCATCACCTGATTACACACATAGACAACGAATACACCCTCAAGCACACCCAAATCTCACAGTACAAACACATTCATTAAGTACACACACACACACACGCACACACGCACACACGCACACACACACACACACACACACACACACACACAATCCATGACAAGACAACAGCCAGCAGCAGCTGCTTCCATCTCCTAGCAACGGCCAGCCTGATACATGACCCAACGATGGATAATTACCGTAAATCACCACAGCTCACACACTAACAGGGCGCTAGAGGTAGGAGAGCTGGGGAAAGAATGGAAAACAAGGACATAGAAGGGAGGGAGGAGAGCAAAGGGGCGGAGGGAGATCAGAAATAGTGGGCCTGGACTGGTCATGTGTGCACTAATGCACCTTGAATAGCTCAAATTAATTTGCCTTTTGAAGCTCACATTCATTCTGCCTTTGGTGTGCAAATGATCTCTGTCATATACAGTATTAACACACACTCCAGCAAAGGGGCACACAACATAAATCCATGCAAGACCACTATTGAAAATACATCACTGTGTTTCAATAGTGAGCAAAACACAGGAAAAAGGTCCACCTGCAGCACCACTGGGGGTATTATCACTGTAATCTGAAACTGTAGGCCACGCCTCATACTGAAGCTGTGTCAGACGATTCAGCTCTTTCATAAGCAGGCGCCAATCATATGGCAGACGGTGTTGTAGGCTGGCTCGTGATGACAAGAGAAACAGTGGTACTAGTTAAATAAATAAAATAAAAAGATAAAAATGGCATGGTTTCATTTATCAGTATAATTGATCTACATTTTACAATATTTATTTGGTTTGTTTGAAACGTCAGATTTCCTCGAAGTGTCACTGCATTTATTTTATGTCCTGCCTTTTTCTTTTGTAAATAATGGGACTCTAAGTTGCAAAGCTTAATTAAAAGAAATTACACATGTAATAGTGTTGTTTACTTCATTATCTGTCTTTCCCTCAATCCTACGTCATTGTCCCTCCCTCTTCTTTTTCTTCCCTGTGTGAGTCCTGGCTTCTGCAGACATTTGATCTGGCTGCCTTGTGATAGATTGACAGGTAATGAGGAGGTTGAAGGGGCGACAGAGACAGGAGCAGGTGTTCAGCACAGTCTTTTTGGCCAGCGCTAAGCTGCCATGTCCTTCACTGCTACACCTCACCGCGCCACTCTTCTTCCTTCCTCCTCACTTACTGAATTTTTCTTCTCCTTTCCTACTTTCTCCTCTCTTTCACCATCCCCCGTTCTCTTCCTGAATGAAGAGGACTATGCAATCCATCACACTATGACACGCTCGGACATGGACTGTCTTTATATGAAGGGAAAAAAGAACAGCATTCTGGAAATAAATAGATAAATGAACACTGAGTCCCACAACAGAGGTAAACTAGGACTTAAACTGGTTCATTCAGACTGTTTCAAGAAGACGATGAGACTGATTTGTAGCATCCAATGTAGAGGAAACTTTTTTTTAAAGATGCATTGTGTAGTTTAAAATGTTGTTATTAAGGGTTTTTCTACATGATGTATGTGCCACTAATGCCCAAATGAGTACAAAGAGCCTCAACTTTTTAACTGTGACTGCGCCTGTCATCTTGTATCTTCCCTTCAGTGTGGAGTTTTCGGGGGTGGACACTCTAGTTTCTTGGGGGTGGGGAGTTGTGGAATAGTGGAGTGTGACGTCATGCTCGTACCCGCAGACATTTATTGTTCGTGTTCGACACAATTGGGATGGAAACTGAAAAAACAGAGACGCCCGCTTCGAGCACAGCCCAAACGGCAGCTTAGACTCCAAGAAAACTGAAAAAATGAAGAGATTATTTGAGCACTCACACCCGCACCATGTACAAGCTTGATACGGACACTGCAGTTACAGTTTAGGCCAGCGGTGGCCATCGCGAGTAAAACAGTGACAAACTTCACAAAAATCCATATTTTAAAAAAAATATTACATATGCGTAATATCGCAGAAGAAATGAATAGCTCTCCACCATTGCAATATGCAAGCAAAAAAAAAAGGCATGTTTCACTCAATATCTAAATCCCTAAACACTCAAATGTGCAACTAGGGTCACCAACGTGACATTCGGTTTCACCTTTCAATATATGAGCTGGTGGGCAACTGGTAGCCTGAGGGCCCATCTGAGTGGCCCCTTGATACATTAAAAAAAAAATATATATATATACACTTTTTTTTTTTTTTTTTACAAACTCCCAAAATTACTTAAAAAGTCCTGATTAGCACAACAGAGTGGCACCTTACTTAATTTTAAAAAGAAAAACAAAAAACTATTATGTATTTATTTATTTATACAATTTTTGCATATACGGAAGCTCTTTTCTTGGATCGCAAACAATTGTGCAGCTGTACATAATCAAGTGTTGTCTCAGTTGGAGCCCCTCTACTACTGACCTGTTTCCTGCTCCCGTCCTGCTGACTCTGCACTGCTGAGTGTCATAGCTCACCAACTAAGCATGCAGGTGGAGTACAGAAGACGATTTAGTGAGAGCAGATTTCTGACAAGAATGAAAAGGAAGGATAGATGGCATAGTAAAGGTCACTCAAGGGAAATAGTATTTTCCAAGAGTAATTCCACTTTAAGTTTGCTGTTCTGTATTTAAGTTTGCTTTAGTCCAAGCTTAAAGCCTAACTAACCACTGGAGCACGAATATATCTTGAAGGCTGTCAAAAGTGCAGAGAACAGTGGAGGAAAAAAACAAGGCCTAGGCCTATAAATCCATCTCTCTGGTTTACAACCAACACTAAAGGGCAAGTCACCCTTCTAAATCAGCAGGTCAGAGGAGACACACTGGCTCAAATGGGAAGCATTTGCATGTTTCTTCAAGCATTCCTGAGAGGTGAGCAAAGTAAGCAGTTATATCAACACTGTAGTTCAACCACTTCCATTTGATGAAGAATGTTGATTACACTCAACATGAGGGATGCCTTGGACTCACTGTCATAAAGACCTTTTAGACAGTAAGGTGGGAGTTTGTATCCAAACAAAGATTGTATCAACATTTCCTTTTAATCTGCATACCCACAAATGGATTGAATGCTGAAATCCAGCACCTGAGCAGCTTTCTTTCTTATTCATAGTTACATAAATGTTGCATCACCTGGACAGTCTTACAGGCACTTTAATTATTAAAAAGAAAGCCAGACAAGAGTGTGTAGACTTAAAGAGGAAGCCACCAAGCTTAAAATGAGCCTTCCCTGATTGTCAGCGGTCTCAAAGAGAACCTGCCATGGGAAAAAGTAAAAAATTTCACTGATGCACAATCACATTCAAACACACTTTCCCGTCATTTAATAATTCTCATCACCACACATATGTGCATAAACTAGCACGCGGGCACACACACAGACCAAACACACAAACAGACACCCACATATACGCACTTTTTAAGCCCTCGCTTGGCATCAGCTGTCACGCAACCTGTCTCGGAAAACTAAGCAGAGACAGACGCTGTCAACTTAGAGTGCCTCAAATGCCCACATTGAGAAAAGCAGAGGAGAAATCAGGCCTGTCTCCCGGTATAATTTGCACTAATCCTTCATGGGAGATAGTAAAGTCTATGGCATATCTGCCTAATAGCATCAGTCACCGGCAGGTTCTAATCTCATATTTAGACCCGTTTCCATCATGGACTGACGACAAAAGCACCAGCACAGTGTGATTACCTTCTTCTTCTTTTACATTTCTGCATGACTTGACGTCTGATAATGGTGGAGGTTTGAAAAAATATAAGAAGCAAAACTTCATCTCTTAGTGGAGGTGGAAAGAAAGTCATTCGAGGCAACTATAAAACAGGTAGATTGAGGGAAAAGGAATGAAGTAGCTTGTGTATGCAGTCAAACTGCAAACCTGCTGAAGCCTGCACACACACACACACAATCATGCATGTGTACATTTGGATTCACAAAAACACATATTTGCGTGAAACCGTCAAAAAACACACACACACACACACACACACCTTTTCACAGCATTTACAACCTGTGGTGTTTGTCCTGCTCTGCTGGCTGCCTTACCACGTGCATTTGAATGTGGACTGGAGTGCATCCCTCTCTTTCAGATAGCACCATAAAAGAAGACACACACAATGAGGGCTCTTTTCAGTCGAGTGGGGCTGCCTGGGGGTAGGGAAGCACCTCCAAAACTGCCACAGTGCTTTAACTTGCGTCACAATGAGGCGCTAAGCCTTTCTGAATAATACGAGATTACTCATAAAGATGACAAACAGAACAGAAACAAACTACACACATGTCCTTTAGTAGCAGTTTTTTCCTACAACCGAGTGTGGGTGTGCGTCTGTTGTTTGTGTGTGTTTGTCGAAAGAAGGCAGACAAAACAGTAGGGGCAGCAGTGCAAGGATCCTAATGAAGCCGTAAATCAGAGTCCGATGAGAACAGACTCTGAAGGGAGATCACATCACTGGAGATCAATGCAGACAGCCGTACACACACACACACACACACGAATAAAAATGAGAAACAGCCAGACGCAAACATGCCAGAATTCCCAAGCGAGGCCGACTTATGGACGTACAAGCGAGTACGTGTGCATAAACGCAAGGAGACCAAAGCGTACGTTGTCATCTCCAAGCTATTAAACGATGTCTATGCTGTCCCACTAGAACCCACCCATGGGTTGAGGAGTCCCACCTTTTTTGTTCAATCCAGCTCGTCGGAATCACATCGGCGGTGATGTATGGTGCCATAACTCTGATAGCCACAATCAATCTCTGCTTTAAAGACACATCCATCTTCTGAAATGCTGATGGTGAGGTGAGGGGTAGGAGAAGCAGGAGGAAAGGGGTGGTGGTCTGATGTCATTGTGGGAGGGTGACGTGTTTGGGCTTTTTGGTTCTTATAGGTGACGTGGACCTGTCAGCTCACATTTGGCTTCAAGAATAAGGTTCATGATGATACATCACAATGGTCTCTTTTAAAACCCAAACTGTTACACCGACATAACCAGAGATGGGCAGTCCATAGGCGGTGGCGAACTTTCCGTCGGTCCGTCGCCGACAGACCCCCATTTCGGTGGTTTCAAATATTAGTGAGGGGTAGAGCAAGAATCTGGTAGGGGGTTGAGCTGCACTTTAATTTTTATGGCCAATTTCCACTAGGGATAGACCGACAGGCCGATTATCTGTGTCGATATTTGGCATTTTGACAAATATTGGCATCAGCCTTTTTACGAATCCGAAGGCTGATAAAGCTGGCATGTCACTGAGCGGTGAATGCTTGTGAACATATTTGGGGTTTTCATCAGGATTTATAAGAAGTTCACAGACAGTTTTTACTTGTTGCAAAGAAATTTTGAACATGTTGAGAACATTTTTTACTGTCTGCGAAGATCATTTGAAACCTTACGAACCCTGATAAAAAAAAAAAATCACTTCGCATGCAGTTGCTCAATGAGATACAATTTTTCAATTTTACATTTCCACTTTATAAAAGATGATGCTGACACACTACACTTTTTATTTATTTATTCATGTATTTAAATTGTTGAAATTTTGTAAAACTTTATTTGCAGTAGAAAACTTTAGGGAGTTATTTACTTGCTAAGTTTTTTAATTTAGTTTAACACATGGTGATGACCTGGGTAGCTCTTTGCATTTTTTTTTTTCATTTTTAAACAAAGCTGTTTATTCTTAATTCAAAATTAGAAGAAAAATCTTCCAAGTGTTGAAAATTTGAGAAGTTGTTTTAACAAGACACTTAATGGCATTTCAACAAAGTTCAAATTTTTTTTTTACATTTTGACACAAATATTTTCTTTTTTACTGCAAATGAATATCGGTTTAAAATATCTTGTTATCAACCTCCTGGGCTACTAATAATCGGTATCGTCATCGGCCCTGAAAAAAACATATTGGTCAATTTCCATAATATCTACATATAAATCAGTTAACTACAGTATACCGAGTTTTGTATACGGTCTCAAAAGCTTCAAGTCTCTAGTTTCACAATTGAACGCAACACTTTGCACTGGACCAAAAGCTTTTCTTGGCCATTGTATGACTGAAACACTCAGCATTGGAACTCCCCTCCCACACGGCACACTACATTGGGCTGTGTGTACAGAGGAGGGGGCGGGAAGGCTTTACTAGACTGAGACGGGAGAGTTTAAAGGAATGAACTATTCATGACCTCTAGGAGGGGTCACCACTCAGTAATACTGCCGCTGAATATTCGCCTCAGTGACATATACTGTAACAGCTTTTAACCCCGTAGACAAAGAAGGGAAACATTTAGACTGTCAAGAAGGCTCCCTCATGTTTTCTTCATTTTGGGTTTTGCTTCCCCTTACTGACTCCTTTTCTATCTACTCACCACCTCATGCTGCCCAAGGCTGGATTTTTAATTATTGAACAATAATCTCTTCAGGCTTTCTGTGCTGTCTGTCAGAGATCAACTATTAGAAGAGTTACTGTTGCATTCTGTTGTATGTATAGAATTTTAAAAAATTATTTCTACATAAACTTACTGTAATTTCTCAAGTAAAACTCACATTAAAAATAATAAATAAATAAAAATAATATGTAAAGCATAATTCACAGAAACATTTTTTATGGAAATTTACTGGTACCTGGGGCTTGTGAAAAAGATGTACTTTCATTCAAATATATTTAATATAAGATAGGTTACAAATGTATATATATATATATATACATATATATACATATATATACAGTACATCCATTTTCTTAACCGCTTGTCCTCACAAGGGTCGCGGGGGGCGCTGGAGCCTATCCCAGCTGGCTTCGGGCAGTAGGCGGGGTACACCCTGAACTGGTTGCCAGCCAATCGCAGGACACACAGAGACAAACAACCATCCACACTCACAATCACACCTATGGACAATTTGGAGTGTTCAATTAGCCTGCCATGCATGTCTTTTGAATGTGGGAGGAAACCGGAGCACCCGGACAAAACCCACGCAAGCACGGGGAGAACATGCAAACTACACCCAGGAAGGCTGAAGCCCGGACTCGATCTCACGTCCTCTGCACTGGGAGGCGGACGTGCTAACCAGTCAGCCATCACATACATTTGACGTTAACATGGCATTGGATTTAAAGTATTTGATTACGAGACAGAAATGCTCACCCGTGAATTTAGAATAAGATATGTTGCGCACAATCATAAATCTGTGGAATAAATAACTGCTTCCATAAACGGATGTGTCAGTCTCGTCAGCACATACGCAACAGAGCAAGGCAAGCATTATTATGATTTTATGTTATTTATTTTTTTAGCATGGATACTAGGTATGTAACGATAATGGCAATATCGTGATATCGGAATATTAAAACTGCCACAATATCGGCAATGCCATGTCACGATATTAAAAACAGCCCATCTGTTTAGAAAATGTCAGGTTGATTTCCATTTATGCAGTTCTAGCACCCTCTGGTGGTTAGTTTTTTAGTGCAGTTTAATTTTCATAAGAGATGTTTTGGCCCTTCTATGTTTAAAATTCACGCTAATGGTCAGATGAAGGGGAACGTAATATGCTTGTGAACCGAGTCAATATGTGGAAGAACTCAATGTGTGTGTGCATTAGCAAGTAAATGCCTCAATAGTAAGTGTTATTAGTTAATGTAGGTTGTTTATATGCATTGCTGTTATGTACAAAAGCACAATATTGTGGTTTTTTTTTTTTAGTATGAGCTAATTTTTTTATAATATTGAGACCTTTTTTATATCCCCAACCTCCCCACAATATCGTGATATTTATCTTATCGTGACCTTCATATCGTGATAAAATTGTATCGTGATGTTTGGATATTGTTACATCCCTAATGTTCACATACTTGTTCAAATGAACACTAATCATGAACTTGTAAGTGCATTCAATTATAAATTTTATTTTTGATCAAATGCAACATGAATATATATGGTTGGGAGGAATGGTAATCTACTTTACATTGTAAAATTTTGTATGTTCATTGAAACATGAACTAAAGTGGGATGGTCCGAGTCCTGAAACTCCAGGGCTGAAAATGAGTCCCAGTCCTGTTCACAACTTTTTTACTTTCTTACTATCAAACCATGACAACGTTTACATGCAGGCAATATTAAGGTTATGGTCAGAAATCGGGTTTCTGGAACAATCGGAATAACACATTTACATGTGCAAGTTGAGAGTTACCCTCGTATACATGGTGTTTGGAATTAACAATTAGCAAGTGTTAATTTGCATGAAGCAGGAAAAGGGTTACTAACGCATCTCTAAAAGCCTCGATGTTCATCAGTCATCAATCAGATTTGTCTATAAATGAAAAAAGTTCAGCATGTTGCTTGTCCTGTAAAGATGACAAGAGCACTGACAGAATTCTCCATGAAAGGGAATTCTATTTTTCTAATGTCTGCATAAGACTCATTGAAATATCTATTACATGTTAAAATCTCTGTTGACAAAACTATATGACAAGCAAGACATTAAACAAGAATTGATGTTGTGGCAGGACACTACGGAGGACGCCATTGTTGTCCAAAAATGTTGCTACATTTTGAAAGTTTGCGTAAGAGCACACTGCTCCACAGTGCTATTGGAAAACTATTTTGTGAAGAGATGAAACTAAAGTTAAGTTGTTTGGAAGGAACATGCAATGCTATAAGTAGAGAAAGAAAAAAGGTCCAGAACACTACCATTAATATCTTATGCCAAATGTTAAGTATGGTGGAGCTTCATTGTTTGGGACTGATTTGCTATCTCAGGGCCTGCATGAATTACTGATGTTGGAAAAATCAAGTCCTAAGTTTATCATGACAATTTGCTGTCTGCCAAATGGTCCTCAAAATGCAACAGGACAACAACCAAAGCACAGAAGTAAATCAACGGGACAATGGCATCAACCGAAACAAAATACACCTTCTCGAGTAGTCAGTGTCCAGACCTGAACCCGATTGAGATGCTGTAGCATGACCTCAGGAGAGTGATTCAGGCCGGAAACCCAAGAATATTGCTGCAATGAAACAGTTTTGTGAAGGGGAATGCCCCACATTGCAAAACTCCAAATTCATTTTGACCATTGTGCAGGTTTGATCTGCAACTATAGGAAACGTTGAGGTTATTGCTGTTATTGGAGGCTCAATCGGTAATTCAATCCAAAGGTTCACATACTGTACTTTTTTCACCATGCACTGTGATGTTTGCATATTGTGTTCAATAAAAACACAAAAACGTAATTTTTGTGTGTGTAATTTGTCTATTGTTGTAACTTATATAAAGAAAGAATAGATCCAATTATTTCATGAAAAAATTATGCAGCAACCCTGATCATTTACAAAGCATTAACATATAGTTAAGTGGGAAACAATGAGCAACAAAGCAACCAAAGCATTTTCAAGACAGTACAAAAAGGAAGGGCATCCAGGTGAGATGCTTCAATGATTCTGGAACTGGCTTGGATGAAGTTAACCCTGGCAAGGACTGACAATGTGGATGGATGAAGGGTGCAGATGAAAGGTGAGCCGGTGATGGATGAGTGGAAGCCAGAAGAGGTGCAAATGCATGATGCTAAGACATTACCTCCAAAAAGTTGAAGAAAGCATTCTGTGACTTGACTGACATAACGTAATCGTTGGTTACAACAGGTGTTCCTTTATGCAAGACGTTTTGCAATCTCATGAGTTCTTTAATGTGCCATCAAGTGCTCAAGTGTTTCATGGCCCCTCAGACCTCCAACAGAGGCCTAACCAACCAGGTAAACAGTAATCTCCTTGTCAAACGACACTTTTGTGGCAGGTATCCAGAATGTCAATGCAAGCTAAGAATGTTATAGGGAGAGAGGAACCAGAAGGCAGCCAATAAAAATGTCTTCAAACAGACGTGCTGATTTAACTCCAACAATAAAGTGATGTGTGTTATTGCGAGTAAATTATCTAATTGCTGCTGAAAAATATAAACTGGTTTCCAAAGTTAAATTACTCACAATATTGTTTGGGTTGGACTGACAAGCAACTTCTTATATAATTGTGAGCTCACACAGTAGTCACTCACTAAGTACACCAGGTACACACAGTTGTAGTGACTGTAGAGAAGACGGACGGGCCTTTTTTTCCCGGCACCAGGCAAAGTGAACAGGGAGGGTCGAGGTAGACGTTGGGAAGGGGGATTGTAGCGAAAGAAAATGAGGAGAGTGAACGGCGGGGGCGGGTTGAGGCTGAAGAGATGAGGGAGGAAGGGAACAAGGGAGAGAGGGAGGGTTGAGTGTTGGAATGAACTCTCTCAGGCTTTGTGGTGCGCGTTTCCCAAGGCCCCCGCCTGGCCCCTTTGATAAATGACACATGTCATTCTGTCAGCTTGTGACACTGCAGCTGGGAGGCCCTGTGATGTATGGCTCTGCTGAAAAAGGAAATCAACTTTTTTTCCCCCTCTCTCTCCTTATCCCAATGTCTGTCTACCTCGCTTGTCCCTTCTCCCTCTGCGCTCTCCCTCCTCCCCTCAGCCCGGGTTGAGTGCATGGCCTTTTTATATGAGGATTTAGGTTTCCCCTGGTCTAGTGGGCTCCCACCTCCTCTCTCTTTCGACAGCAATAGAGAGACATGCACACAGCCAGGTTGAAGCTAGTTCATTCTCACAGGCTTGCATGCACACATGCTGCTATTATCAATCCTATACAAGGCTGAAACTTCAGGAAAGGGGTCAACGCTGCATTGGAGTTGAACCCCCAGGATTTATGACTAAAACAGAGGAAGTAAACAAAGTACACAGTTTCTTTTCAAGCCAAGAGGTGAATAGGAAAGGAGGACGAGGAGGGGGGGGCAAAATTCCAGTTAAGCAGGATGACTGGTGTCTCCCACTGGGTCATCTGTCATCCATGTGTTTGACTGGAGGATGAGCACATGCAGCTTAACTGTACACACACACACACACGCACAGTCCCACAGGAACTGGGATTGAACTTCGAAAAGTAAGCCACGCACACACACATGCAAGTATAAACATAAGCACTTGAAAAGCAAGAAGCCTGCACCATCAATCTTCAAACGGTGCAAACACTTATGATGTAGAGATGTTATTTTGTATTGCAAAAGGATCCAGCCAATGAACCGTTCCCAGGAGGCCAACCCTCAGCCGCCTTCCTGGCGGACAGCCTATCACAGCATCCAACTGACCCCTCCTCTGCATGCACCGCCCACGCAATGGGTGGTCTTTAGTAAGAGCAATCTCTGTCTTTCCTTTTCTTGTGTATATACTTTTTTTTATTCATTCTCTGGTCAGACACTCCCTCTGCCCTGACACACACAGAGACGTAAAAGTATATCGTATCGTATCGTACATTATTTCTCTCAACGGCTGACCTGTCATTGGTGCTGTGGGGATTTAACAGCCAAAAAAGGAAATATGTCAGGAATCAATGAGTTAGGCATGACGGGTATGTTTTTCGGTATGATACACAGAAGACAACAATTTGGAGTTGGACATGTATGGACAAAAATGATGACTGTCAGTCACTCCGGCCCATCATCATAATCAATTAGGGAGCAAGATACGTTAAAAAATTCTGTTAAAATTACGGATGGGCGAGTACTGTTACCAGGTATCGGTATCAGGCCAATACCCTGCCTTTGTTCAAAGTATCGGTACTCACGACGGCGGCCAGTTTAGAATCAGGAACTAGAAATAAGAAATAAGAAGAAATGAAATGGCCATTAATTTTATGCATTTTCAAGGACAAATGCTATATGAGGACATATACATAGGTCATAGAGGACATAGGTCTCTCTTTAAAATCTGTCATTGTTTTTTGGAGGAAGTTTGGCATATCCGTAGTAGGGCTGGGTGTCGATTCAAATTCCCTCAATCGATTCAATTTCAATTCACAAGAGTTCAGTTCGATTCGATTTCGATTTTTTTTTTTTTTTTTTTTTTCTTCCCCGATTCGATTTGATTCACTTCAGTTCAATTCGATATTGATTAATTACGGAACATCTATTCTTCAATATCAAGAACATGATTTAAAAAAAAAACTACAGAAACATTAAATTCCCATAAAGTGCAATAAGTCAGACCTTTCATAAATGTGAGAATATACTTTTAAATTCATGTGAACAGTAAATTTCAAGAAAACTAATATACAAAAAAAATCTGCTCTTTAAAATTCTATTTTCTTGTTAATTTATGGGGAAAAAAGAGGTATTAAAATAATCGATTTGTGGTTTTATGAATCGATATCACACTTGAAAAGTAAAACTGATTCAATATCAATTATTCATTTTTTTAAACCCAGCCCTAATCAAAAGTACTAATGGTATCTGTACTTGGTATTGTATCAGTAACTGGTCAATAGTTGAGTACTCATACTGGTATCGGTATGAAAAAAAAGTGGTATCGAACATCCCTAGTTAAAATGTGACAGATTAAAAAAGGTCTGTCAAAAACAACTTTATTCCTAAATCTACCTGTTATTATCCTCTCTGTTATACATTTCCTCCCAACTATACTGAACAAATCTATATTATTTAGTTAGCAATTAGCATATACAATAACACTTCATAAACTCTAAACTTGTCTCTATGTAACCATGCACTACGTAAAGTCCACCCACCCAGATAGACTTTTTGTGGTTTGCTAGCAAGGGGATAGGACATAGAGCATTATCGGTGGAATAGCAGATAATTATGAAGGCATTTTTTTTCAATTAAAAATCACCTCATAGCTATTTATGTGTCATACAGTGTACAAACATACATACAAAGTCAGCTGATGAGGAGGATGAAACTTAAGCCAAAGGGAGAAAGAGAGCAAACAAAACTCTACAAGGAATTCACAGATTGTCCGGACTGCGGCCACCTGGAGGTCATGCCCTCCTCACGACCCCATCAGATGTCTTCCCTGGCTGGGGTAAGGTTGTGTGCATGGGGGGTAGGTGGGGGGTGGGAAAACAAGGCATCATTAGGACTGAGTGATGAGTGGTGCCGATGTCAGACGACTGCAGGGTAGAGCAGTACCAACACTGCATTTATAGATGCCAGAAGGCCCTCACAATGCTGTCGACAGCAGTGTGTGCGTGTGCGAGTGTATTTAGTAGAGAGGGGGTTTCACCACAACTGGTAAGCACCCCCTGTTAACAAACTGCCTCTGTGAGCCACGGGATGCAGTGTCATACATATAGAGACAACAAATACTTTGAATATGCACATGGTCACTAGACTCTTACCATTAATATCCGTCTACATACATTACATAGTGAAACCACTATGGCTTTTTTATTGTTGCTGAATGTGATTTTGATTTTGTCTTACAATTACAGCGGGAAGAAAGCAATATAAGTAAATGAGGGAAGTAGTGTCAATTTGATCAGCCATTTTTTAATTGAGTCTCAGTTTTAGTCCAGTTTTAATCCAGTTTTAATCATGCTTGTTAGTTTTTAACATAGTTAGTCAACCTCGTCGCGTTTTTATTGTCCATTTTTAATCAACTATAAATCTAGCATTTTTGTCTTTTAGTTCAAGAAAACATTGTTTTATTCGTCTAGATTTAGTTTTAGTCTAGTTCTAGTCAGGACAATCATTTTACCCATGTATATTTTTTTGTCAGCAGATAAAGTTGGACATTTCGGACCTAAAACTATTTCACATAAAATGTTGTCTCATCTTTTTGATGAAAAACAACTTGACACACAATTACAGTATATTACATTAGTTAGCGGTTGGATTAACATTATGTTGGAACGTTATAGCCATTAGATTAATGTTACGATAACTATAGTTTACTTCTTTTTTTTTTAACCGTTCACCATGAACCTCCAGTCTGTCCCATGTGTTTGTGCATGTTGCACTTTCTAGCTGCAGATTTGAATAGGAGTGTGTCACTGTGTGACACATGACAGTGTCACAGACGTGACAGATTAGCAGAGACAAGATTTGACAAAATCATATAATGTTTGTCTCGTTTTTGTTCAAGAACTACAATGTCCATAGATTTTAGTCCAGTTTTTATTAAGTGAAGTATATTTTCATCTCGTCTTCATTACTCGCCAAAAATGCATACTAATTTAGTCCCAGTTATTGTTTATTAATGAGGGTTTTAGTCCAGTCTAGTCAAAATTATTTTTGTTTAGTTTTCGTTGACGAAATTAACACTAGAAGGAAGTGACTTGACAAGAGGGGCAGTGTGCGGTTGTTTGTCAGGCCAAAGGCACCCATGTTGGACCTCAAGGTCAGCTGATAAACAACACATTCACAAGCAAAATGCAGTGAAGGCGGAGAACTTGCTACATCGAGTCTGCCCCATTCCTACGCTCCAAGTTGCGCACATGCACCTCAATTAATCACTGCAATCGTTACACCATGGTAATACCAAAAACAATCTTGATGATCACAGGCACAAACAAAATTTCAAATTGCTATCATCCATCTCACCTGCCCCTACAGGATGAGGAGAGGGGTTCGAGGTGGATGAGTGATCCGCTCATTGGCCTCCCTTTCTGTTTTCTAAAGGCCTAGCCAGCACCATGATAGTGAAAAATTAACAGCAGGCAGCCAAATGGGTAAAGGCGCCAGGGAGATGGAATCAATGCGCGGCATCTGCGGCAAGAGCAGCTATGTAAAACACTTGCCTTAAGTCAGCCGCATCCGGTTAATATTTAATCCCTCCATCCATCTCCACAAAGAGCATTTCCCTTTTAGCTTTAGCTGCCGTTTACTTTGATTACACACAAGCGTTTAGGGTGAGCGGGGGCAAAGCAAGAATGATAAGAGAGCATGTATGCAAGTGATTTGCATGGGGATGAGAATATTTTCAGGTCTGATAATCACTACGAACAGGCCATTTCCAGTTTCAGACGCAAGAAAAGATATAGGCCAGAAGAAATAAGAAACAAAAAACAAAAAAACAACTGAGTTTGATTTGTATTGAGGAGGGAAAAAAGTGATCCATAATAATGTAACAGCCTGAATTTTGCTCAAAGGGCTTCTCTTATTATAATACATGATATGCAATTAGAGCAGGAGTCTGGAAATAAAAAGAGCAATATTATCTTATCTAGGTGTAGAAAATTATTTCTAGGGAGTAAATGCAAAACTCACAACATGAACATGCAAACCCATGTGCGTATTTCTGGAGAACCCTCTGTATGGCGTGTTTTTTTTTGCTTCCTGCTTCTACAAAGCAGCCTCATGCTTATTCTGTAATGAAAGTGGAAAGTGCATTAATTACAGAACCTAACAGTGTGAGCAGTGTGCCAAAAGGTCAATAAAATTTTAAAATACACCAAACACATGTGATATGCTCTATAATTAGAAAATTGGTGTTTGACAGAAAGGGTTACTTAAATAAACTCATTTGTATCTGTTGCACACACACACTGAAACCACTACGGTCTGCCGGTCTTTTACTCACTGCACTTTGATGAAGCATAACATCATAAAACCCTGTGCCACAGCAGAAATAAAGTTAGAAAATGTAGAATGGCATATGGAGAATGTAGAATAATGGCGGCCATGTGTTAAACCAACATGGTGGGTAACTAGATCGAGTCAAGCGACATCTCAGTTAGTATGAAGCTGCAAATCGAACTCTTTAACATATTACATGACAACGATACAACCGCTGATGGAAATTTATAGTCTCAGTATGATGCAGAACAATTCTTCTGCATTTCCATATTTTTGAAATTATGTCAGCAATATAACTGCACATGAGACAGCACAAGACTGTGTACAAACCTTACTAAAACCATAATTGCAATTGCAAATGTTAATATTAAGAATAAAATTAATATTAATACTGCAATGAATAAATAAATGACAAAATTATTAAAATACACTGATATTCCAACAATGCACACACGCACGTGTAGCGGTCCCCTAACTTTTTAGTGATATTTTCATGTGAAGACATATTTTCAAGGACCGACATAGAAACAGATAAATACAAATGATTCAAAGTATGATGCTTCTGCTAGCTTCCACTGCACATGAGTGAGCAGTACTTTACTGACAGTACCAAAAAACTATGTTGCATCTACCATGGAATGTTGTCAAACAGATTACAGATTACAATTATCTACCAAGTAATTTTTCTCATTTACAAACTCATTTTGCAATGTGACACGTGATTTTTTCTTTTCTTTTCATAGCCGTAACAATCAGTGTTTATGGGCATAACAAGCTAGCATTCAATGATTCCTGTAACAACCTAGACAATCTGTAACAGTTGGCAGGTTTGAAGAGTGCAGGTGGTCAAAATTATGTGTTTGGGTTATGTCACTGTACATGCCTGCATTTACAGTAGAGGAGCAAGTACCCCCCACCCCACCCCCCCCCCCCCCCCCACACACACACACACACACCACCACATTATTGTTTTCTCATCCAAGAAACTCGAGGCACTAATAGCGACCCGCCAGGCTTCCCGTTGTGTGTGTGTGTGCGTGCATGCGTGCGTGCGTGTGTGCGTGTCTGCCAGGGGTGGAGCTGGGATGAATAGAACTAAATGTGTATATGTGTGTGGGGAAGAAAATAGTGGGGGAAGGGGCATTTGGCCTGCAATAATTCTTAATTGACACCTGTCAGGATAATGGCGGCGGTCACAGCTGTTGGGGGAGAATTTGTCCATCGTCTCATTCATCTGTCAGCTCTAATCCCCATCCTAAAAGCTGCACCTCCACCCTTTTGACTGCTTGCCAATCCTTTTAGAGCCCGACTTGATGCTTCTGGTGCCCACCTAAACCTGCATCCACTTTAAAGGCTAAAAACAATAAGCTAAATTCACAATATTGTTGAGAAGATGCAGTATTTCATGACGACGTGCAAAGAAACACCCAATAAGAGCCTAACTGATAAAGCAAAAGAGTGTTATTATCTATCTATACATACACGCGCACACATATTCACTTGATGCTTTGGAGTGTCAGAGAGCAATTATTTATCCAGCATGGTGAGAGGATAAACACACAGGAGAGTGTAAAAGTGCAAGGAATGGGAAGTGCAGGGGTAGAAGGAGAGATGAGAGGTGTGTGAAAGAGTTGTGGGGAGAAAGCGCGAGAAAGAGAGAGGCATTAGATGATGCAGAGGCGGAGGAGCATGCAGGGTTTGGGTGTCCCTGGATAGGATTCTCGTGTAGTGGGCCCATCTTGTTTGTTTGTTGGCATCAAAGCTCTGATTCTCATTCCCCCTGTTTAATGATGTAATGAGTGGGTAAGCTACATGTTGTTGTTGTTTTTTGCTTGCACTGAGGAATTCAAATACTTATTAGACAAAATATTCTGTAATTGCTCATCTTTTATTGATAGAAGCAACATGTTAAATTTGGCTCTAGCAGTCTTACACGTAGCCTCTTGTGGGGCCAAGGCACTGATCAGAGCAAATGTACCCTGGCTGCAAAAATGTAATACTTTCGTTAAGAAAATTTTAGATGTCAATTTGTGCTTCTTAAATCTTGCATGACTACTCTCGAACGGTTCCTCTCTTGTCTTCCTCAAGTCTTTAAAGAATGTGCCAAAGGAAAATGTTGATGATGTAGTTGCCCTTAAATCTCACATATCCTCTATGAAAACAAATTGTACGAAGCCAGTCTTAACAAAGCACTGATAACAGCAAGCGTGCAGCATTTATCATAAATTTCCATCCAATCTTAATTTCACCAAAGCGAAAAAAGAAGAAAAAAAAGTGATCAGTTCTGCTGCTACAACATTGTAAAATTAAGCACCAAAAGAAAAAAAACTTTATTCAGGGGGAACTTGTTTTTCTATGGAAATCAGGAATAAGGCTGCTTGTCAGCTCAGTCCCAGAGGGCAGCTTTCTATCTGTTTTAAACTTGACTCACTCTGCCTTTTTTTTTCATTCTTTTTTGGATCCCATGACTTGTTGCTGTTTTTATGCGCTGCAAGGCAGGCAACAAAGCACATCTGGCTACTTTAATGATATGATTTCCCATCATACTAAGCCACCTCCATTCTGACCTCCCATGGAGTCTTGCCGGCTCCACTTTAACCATTAGGTAGAGGTGTGTGCGTGTGTGCGCATCCTTTTCTGTTTGTGTAAAGTGCAGTAAGGACAACACAACCGCTTGTGGCATAGTGCCCTGGGGGCATGTCTGGTTAAGAACAGCCTCAAACAAGGAGGGGGGAGAGGGGGTCTGCATATCATGCATTTTATTTCCTTAGCTATGAGAGAACACAATGTTTAAACCTCACTAATAGCTGCTATTAGTTACTAGTAATCAATACCACTGTTGCAACAGTTTTAGAGAACACTCATTTCTAAGCGAGAACAGACGAGATGCAAGCCAGCAGACCAGCAGTCCTGGTGACGTGAACGTAACACATGGTTTAACCTTTCAATGGCCCGAATCCCACATGCAAATTTAACAATTTGTTTGTGAGATGCCCCAGGAGGAAAAATGGCTATCGATGAGGCCAATCAATGCCACCTGCTATTAAAAATGCTGCTCCAACCATAGTAACCTCAAGCCGAGTCTGAGTACCACACACAGCCACGCACACGCGCGCACACACACAGACTATGAGGGAATGCCTAGAACACACACAGTACAACTAAAGCAGGGAAATAAAATGGCTTGTTGAATGAAAAGATTTGACAGTCAAACGTAGGGCTGGGCGATATGGCCAAAAATTTAAATCTCGATTTTTGCAGTCATTTGTGATGATTACGATTTTAATCGATTTTAATCTAATAAACCCAACAAACATTTATTTAAAGGTTTAATTTATTCAAAAATGATTCCTGTGTAAAAATGTTCAGACAACAATGATGTATACTAATTCTAAATGTGTTATAACATAAATTTAACATTCATAGTTTGTTCTTAAATGCCACAATTAAGTAGTTAGTAGTTATTGTAAACATGTCTTAAAAAACACCCATCCAGCATTCTGCTACGTGTGCAAAATTACAACTCACAGAAACATTTGAATATAACAGAACATAAGAACAACAGCTTTTAATAAGCCAGAAGACAAAATTCGATTGCACGATTAAGCAAATTTTTAACGATTCAATTTTTAAAATGACGATGTATCAAATTATTTTGATTTATTGCCCAGCCCGACTCGGACCTGATGAAAATGTGGAGCTGCTCTTCTGAGGTTGTTTTTGTGCTCTGCACTTTTGTGGGGGAACGAAAAATTGAGAAGAGGTCCTGCACATCCTCCTGCAGAGGATGACTAACATTGTGTGGTTACCATTACACCCGTTCAAGTTATTCATTCCATGAAAACTAACACCAGTCCGTGCTAAGATCCACTCTCTCTAACACTGTTACAACACTCTTGGAATGGATTCGTTTACACACTCTATTTCATATACAAAACATTTTTACCTTTGATTTAAACACACTTTTCTCTTAAGTTGTGGACTTATCATTACAACCTTACATCACAAATGAATTTTAGAAGGACAAAAAAAATTAGCAATTCCTTTGCTAAAACAAACATTTAAGGTAAACTCTTTTAATAAAGGGAACAAAGCACACCTATTGACGAAACATTCCTCGGGACAGTGGTGCAGACATATAAGTGGGTAGGGGCACATAAATCTGTGCATACTGTTGATTTCGGGGGGAGACTATCACCTAACAGTATCATCAAGTAAGAGCACAAAGGTCGCTGTGTAATCTTAGCTACCCCGAGCATGCAAAATCATTAATCCCTGGGCACAGCGAGCCTCCAGCTGGGAATAAACTGGAAGCCTTCAGCAAGGCAGCGACAGAACTGAGTCGGGACGCCGCTTTTTTTTCTTCTTTTTTTTTATACTTTCACACAGTCAAAATGTTTTGATGTGTTTGTGATTTAGTCCAAGGAGCACGAAATGTGCAAAAGTGTAAACATGTCTACGAAATTCCTTATTTTAAAAAGCGTTCACGGGAAGCTTCTACATCATTACGTTGGAATTGGTCATTAATACAAAACTGAAAACTTCTGCAACAGTTGGAAATGATCCGCCCGTTCACTTTTTTTTAAGAGAAACATATCATTCCACTTTTACTTTGAAAAATCCCTTTGAAAAAAAATAATTTGAAGCAAAACAATTAGCAAAAAGATGGGGTGCGCTTATTACAAGGTTATATGAGGGGTGGCGGTGAGGATGGCGAGGGCTTACTAAAGGTCATTAACTGGCATTGTCTCCTGGCGTGATTAGTCAGGTAGCAAAGTCCATTTGTCACCTGCACAGGCAAATTGAGTTGGTGCTGCACTAGAGGCTATAGGGACTGTATAATATCAGCTTGATTACATCAAGGCAGCTGCGGACTTGACACCTTACTGAATTTGTCAGCATTAATCGTTAGGGCCTGTCACAAATCCATCAGCTGCACAGATAATTAGGGCTCTCTCTAATGAAGCCGACGGGTATAGCAACCTTACCCCCTTCACTCACTCCTCTGAATGTACACACACTTGCGCGCGCGCATACACACGCCCACACACACACGCACACACTCACACACACACACACACATACAGTCTCTCTGTCACACTCACACATACCTATAATTACCATTATGGGCCACAGAAATAAAAAATTAAATGTGTTCCTCCTACTTATCTTCCTCCTTTTAACCTGAATGTTACACTTAGTAAAAAACAGCATCAAACTTGTTTTTTCATTTTGCCTTCTCATCAATAATGTTGTTCAATGATACAAGTTTGTGCATTTGTGAAAATGTGAATAAATGAATAGACACCTTTTTTGGTCTACAGACATTGATCCACTTGCACTTTTTTTAAACAAGCGTTTTATATTATTTAAAAGCAAAACAAAAAAACTAAACAAAAATAATAATGAGCGTAGGATCATCTATTTATGTCCATTTTAATTGATTTACAAAAATGTCACATTATAAAAAAAACGGTTTCAGAAACTTTTTTGGGGAAGAGTAACACAAAATATTAACTAAAAATTAAGATGAGCATTAGGGATTCCCCATACACTATTTTTACTTATTGACATGACCGGCAGAATTTGATCACCTTGCAACCTAATGCACCATATTAATGATTTTTAAATAAGAAAATAATACCGGCAATATTAAAGAATTCAGAATTTCCAAAATATAACAATTAAGAGTTCTTACATTGCTATATATATACCAATATTTGTTTCCAACTTTTTAGCTTTGATTTACGTCTAACTTAAGCATTGTTCTTGCTGTACTCGTAGGTAGACACAGGTTACTATTTGCTCCCATTGGAGACTCACGTTAGTCTGGTGTGTATGTGTGTGTGTATTAGTGATTTGGTGCGATTTGGATCACGGCAGAGTGAGAGGCTGGTATTATGTACGACGGTAGTGCTGAAGAGAGAATAGAAAACATCCTGAGCGCCAAGTTGTGATGGACCATTACAACAGATGATGGCACTCAGTGGACAATGTGATGGATCAATGGGGTGTGTGATATGGGAGGGAGGGAGCGTGGGGAATGGAGGGGTCAAAGAGATGTCATGTTTTCATGCAGTGGGCTAATGAGAGTCACTCTGATTCCAACAAGGGTACCCTTTTCCAGAGGTTTTTTTTTTTAAATAACCAAACCCCCAACATGCACACAATACACTCAAGGGAAGTAAAGTCTGCCTGAAAATCTAAATCTGAGTGTTTTTCTCACAGTCTGGGCCTGAATTCACGTAAACACAGCTTTGCTGGAAAGGCAGACAGAAATAAGTCGAATGTGAGCACCGGTTGCACCTTCTCTACTCCTCCACATCATCAACATCCTCCTCCTCCTCAACATCACTAGCAGCAGCTCTACGCTTAAAAAGATAAAACCTGCCGAGTTCAAAGTCTTCGCCGGCTGGCCCTCCTCTTCGACCCGCTTTGCACCTCATATTTCAAAATCTCTTTAAAATTCTGTAACTGTCTTTTGTTCACTCGAGTTGTTAATGCCTAACTTCAAAGAGTCGGCCTCATTAGCACAGAGGTAGAAACCCCTGTCACTCATTTACATTTGTTTAAAGGCTGCAGGGAGACGAGAGGGGAAAAGGGGGGAGTCCAGATCCAAACCACTAGAAGTCAATGGTGTCGGCCCTCTGCCAACACCTGGGTTTATCAGCTGGCCACACTGTAAATATTAGACTCCCCTTCAGCACTGGATATCGATCCTGATACTACACCGAGTCTTGTTGGAGAGGATGTAAGGTGAATTGGGATGGGAATACAAAAATAAAATTTCAACATTTAGTGAGGGAAATGACTGAAACCTCTGATGTGACAAATGTTTGGATGCATTTTTTTTTTTTTTACAATTAACCACTCAGCACGCACACCATCCTTTCTTTTAATTTTACTTTGCTCCCTCAAAATCAATTTTCCAGTTGTAATTCAAAACTTTTTCTGATCCTTGCTGAGACAACAGAGGGGTGGAGTGTTAACCTGACAAAGCATGCCTGCCTTTGCAGAGGGAATTTATTGAAGTTTATCAGGAATGAACAGATCAGAGAGAGCCATGTGACAGGCGATCAATCACCAGTCAAATCAAGGATGGCAATCCTCTAATAAAATAACAAAAAAGAGAAAATAATCCTCTCTCACCAGTTTCCCCCTTTCATTCCCATCATTACTCACTCTTGGGTTTCAAAAGCTTATTTTTATCCCCCCGAACGGAAACATTCAGTTAAATTTCCCATCCCAAAAATGTCCCAGATAGTAGATACCAATCGAGATGGATCAATGTACAGAAACGTGTGTAATTTCTGCAAGTGGGGAGTGAGGTAGCAAAAATAAATGTAATTCAATAGTTAAATCATGTGATTTTAGCATGCAGCACAAGCAAAATAATACAATGTTAAATAGAGGGCTTGAGTGAATAAAACAAGTAGAGTATTTGGCTAGAGGGTGAGAAATGGTTGTGGAGAAGGGGCGGGTTATACCTGCTGATCGGCGCGGTTCTTGCTGCTTTCTCCTCGGCATAGTGACCGTCAGCCTCCACAGTGTTTCTCATGCAGAAATTACAAAGAACTCAAGACTGTCAGTGGTGAAGAATCATCCCTTTTTGGTGGGAGAGTGTTTGATCTCGGAGCTGAAAATGTCAGTCTTCTTTTTCACACTGGATATTTTTAGACGTAATAGCTGGATCGGCTCCTGCGACGTGGAGCTCAAAAATTACGAACGGACTGGAGCAACTCGGGAGACCTTCATGTCCATCAAATATCATCTTCCTTCATCTCCCTCGTGGTCGGGTTGGAAAGAGGAGCAAAAAGCTCCAAACCCAAAGTTTACAGTTCACCTGATTGAAGAAAATAAAAAAATCTTCATATAGTCTTTGAATGGAGCGATAGTTTGCTGCACTTTTTACACGCGACAAAACTAAAGCAATAAATAAACAAAACAAATAAGTCCGACGTTAACCGCACGCACACTTCTTGGTAAGAAACGAGTCCCTTCAGTTTCTTTCGAAGCCAGAACCCTGAAAGAGAGGAACATAAAAGACATACAGGCGTTAGATGGGTTAATGTCATTTCCGTCACCACTACGCCACCTCAACCCGCCCGGATCCAGCCTCACTCGTCCGGCGGAGACTTTTCCTCCCTCCTGTTCAACCCACTTTCTTTTGGCGTGGAAAAAAAATAAACACAACGATTGTCTTGCTCTCTTACCTACGCTCGAATAGTGGCGCAAATGATCATCTCATCGCATCTAGAGGACAGAGTCGCATTTTGAGGGGTGGCTTGACTGTTTGATGCGGTGAGAAGGAAGGGATCACTTGAGAGGCGAACAAGACGCATCCAAAGCTTTCGCCAACAACACATCAGATCGACATGGACTACTAGCACGTTTGTCTCTTAAAAGAGGGGACAAACGAAGGAGGGGGCTACTCCGGCGACAGATCCGAGCTCTTTTCCCCTCCTAAAAAAGTAAAAATTGAAACACGGCGGATCCAGAAGCTGTTTCAGACAGTCTCAACTGATAGACAGACGCATCGAGTGGCTTTTCCTGCTACATTTTTACTCCTCCCCTTCTCCACAAGCGTCACCCCTGACAGAGGAGGCTACCTGTCAATCTTTTTAATTGTCTTGTCCCTTTACCCAACCAACTCCCCCTTTCTCACTCGCTCTCTTTCTCTCTCGCTCTCCCTCCCTCCCTCTCCCCAGCTTTGCTGTAAAAAGAAACCCGACATTAGCAGCCCATCAGATTCTCATGTAGCCATTAAAAGCGCACAAACAAGAATCTTGAGTCAGACTGAAATATTATCACCACGTCCACTTCATACTTACAGAAAATAAAAGTACAGCACCGACAAAGCCCGAGTTGGCAGGTCAGTGTTACACGACTGTCATTAAACCGTGGTTAAAATACAGACAACACCCCACAAAAAGCTCACATATGCCTATTCAATTAGCAATACAAGCTAAGCTTACAGGTGTACATGTGACCGCGAATGCAACACAGCTCTTTACACACGTCGCTTGACGTTTAAACGCTATACGTTTAATATTATTCGACTGCTGAATGAGAGCACGTGAGTCACGCTGTTGTTATTTTTGTGTGGGAACGGAGGTGTGGATGTGTTGGGAACCGAGGATTGATTTGTTTCACCTTACTAGGAAGTGAGTGTCGTGTCCGGGAAGAAGAGGAAAGGGGAGGGACTCCAACGACGCCGACGAGTTGGCTTGTGTGGGTCGCTGGCTCGCTGCTGTGCTTCTCTTCAACCGAGGCTTCGTCACAACCAAACGTTTTGTGTTAAATACTCCACGTAAGGACGGATGCAAAATGGGAGTCGCACTACGCGGTATATTGATGTTTGTTTTCGATTAGAAGCAACGTTAGAGCGGAGCTGGGCCTGTATGTTGTACGCGCGAAGGGCGAGCCTCTAGCAGGCTAACGCCACCTCAAGTTGCCCGTGAACTTTGTCACATTTCGGGGGCAATGTCCGGTTCGATGTGGGCGAAAAGTGCTCGGAAGCCGTTTTTGTTTTCACTCGTCGCTTCGAGACGGAGAGGCACCGACTCACTTTCTGGACTTCTTCCGGTTCCGAGGCGCCCCATCATCGATATGTCCTACTCGGCGCACTTCATTGATTTTAAAGGATCCTCCATAGCGAGCAGCATGAAAAAGATGGTCGTAAACAAGCTGAGCCCCAGTTTTAGAGAGGCCGCCTCGGTGCAAACTGTTCCGGTTCCGACACCCGCAGACGCGGACTTGCTTGTCAGAAATCGGTAAGTTCTTATTTCTGCACGTTTTAAATACAGACCCACAAGCGTGTTATCTCACTATGTGTACTGTATGTTATGTGTTTACAAGTTGTAAATAAAAGAAGCGGGCTTAGTCTTACTTGCCTCGTTTCAGCCATGTCCACCAGAAGCAGCAATCATCCACATCACAAGATGGCAAAATACGTGAGGAATAAGAGCTGTACTGTAATTCCAAGTTCCGCCCTCTCTGCATTTGTCTATCAATCCATCTGGCATCTCCCTCGCTCCCTCTCTCTCCCTCTCTCTGTCTTCATGTCTGTCTACGTCACCAACCTGCAAACACAAAGTCATGGGGGGTCCACTGGTACCAGTAGATGTGATAGAGGAGATGCAGCACTGTCTTTTCACCTATTTGAAGGAGCACAATACTGGTCACTGCGCCTCCACAATTTAAACGCATTTCCTCACAATCCAGTTGCAAGGCGGTTAGGACTAAACATAACAGACTTTTTAAAGTTATAAATCCAGCTTAAAGTTATATTTTACCAATGTTGTTTTATTAGATATACATGCTTGACTTGAGGTTTTATGTTAAATATGTCTTACGCAGTTAGCTTGGGTTTTATATTGTGGCATTTACGGCCCAATAAAATGTAGTTTTGCACCAGTCGAAGTGAAGATTACATTATAGCCTACAGGATCGTGATTATTTGCTTGTAAATGAAGACCTTTGACCATCAGGGACTTAGCGGTGGTTGGTCGCGGCGATCTCACAGTTATGTATCTCGGATGTTTTAAGTCAGCATAAGGGGTGAAAACCACATTTACTTTTTCAGCCAATATTAATAAAATCGCACTATCTTTCACAAATAAAAATCCAGTCATATCGTCTCACAGAAATATTGACAAGTCTATGACTTGTCTGATAATTACGTACAACAAAATATTTAGACCTAAACGAAAGCGTACATAACAGCAATCTGAGAAAATAATGGCAGTGTATCATTTCTCTTCTTTTTTTTACATTCCCACCTTTGTCAGGATGATCTCCCACAATTCCGCATCAGATTAAATGTTGCAAAGCACCTCCAAAATGAACTGATAGCTTCATTGCGATGGCATCTTTTGCTTTTTAAATAAAATGAGCCAATTAATTTTACTTTCAGATGTAGTATGTTAATGTATAAATATGTTTCAAAAATAATATTTAATTGTAAGTGAGGATGTAACCATGGAACATCATTAAAGCTGTATAATTAAGCTTATTTTTAAATCGATTGGAATGTCAGTATCACATCTGTTTATTTGACCCCTTGTCACCTCTGTTTTGTCTGTGGTAATAGTTTTATTTTTTAATTTGCAATTAATTTATTCAATCACCTTGACCCCTCTCTAGCCTGCAGAAGCATTATCTTCACACACAACATGCACAATAATGAGACCCAAATGCTGATCTAAAATATTTTATTAATAAAGTCAGTTTATTTATTCACTTCCTCCATCTCACATGTTTCTTCACTCCATCATGTTGCCAAAGATGAAAATAGTCATCTTTGTGTTGAAGCAACTATGTATGGTTTTCAAAGTGCAGTCTGTTGCGCGTATCTGAAGGCAATGAATCATGATATCATGCATTGCGTTGTGTGATATAAGCATTTCCTGTCAGTGCAGCTTGCGGCTCTTTTCTAGAGGAAAAAGCGGATCATTTCCAGAACAAATCCAAGTGCAGATGTATCTGAAGACGGATCATTGTGTTAACCGTTTTATGTCTCATCTTTCATCCCCAAATGTATGGTTGTTTGTTTTTATTGTCTTTCAGTTTTGTGGGGATCAACGCCTCTGATATTAATTATTCAGCAGGCCGTTACGACCCGACGGTGCAACCTCCCTTCGACGCTGGATTTGAGGGTATCGGTGAGGTTGTCGGCCTCGGCCTCAGCGCCAGCTCCCGCTACACCGTCGGGGACACTGTGGCCTATTTTGGCAGCGGCGCCTTTGCTGAGTACACTGTGGTTCCCGCCAAGGAAAGTGTGCCTGTCCCTTCGGTCAAGCCCGAGTTTCTCACCCTGCTGGTCAGCGGCGCGACCGCCTTCATCGCCTTGAAGCGTCTGGGTGACCTGGCCAAAGGCGAGACTGTTCTTGTCACAGCGGCTGCAGGAGGAACGGGGCAGTTTGCGGTGCAGTTCGCCAAACAGGCCGGGTGTCACGTGATCGGGACCTGCTCATCCAATGAGAAAGCGGGCTTTCTTAAGTCTATCGGGTGCGACAGGCCAATTAACTACAAAGCAGAGGATTTGGCTGAGACCCTAAAGACAGAGTACCCAAAAGGCATTGACGTGGTTTATGAATCAGTCGGGGGCAGCACTTTAGAACTGGCAGTTAACTGTTTGGCGAAAAAAGGCAGACTAATAGTCATTGGCTTCATCTCAGGTTACCAGTCTGCGTCGGGAATCCCACAGTTCAGAGGGGCAACTTTACCCGTAAAGCTTCTCCAGAAGTCAGCAAGCATTCGAGGTTTCTTCCTTCCTCACTTCATAAGCGACTACAGGGAGGCTCTGACTCGTATGATGCAGATGTTTGCCACGGGCAAACTTGTGTGCGAGGTGGATTATGGGGATTTGGCCCAAGAAGGGAGGTTTGTTGGCCTGGAGTCAGTCTTCCGAGCTGTGGACTACATGTATGCAGGAAAGAACCTTGGCAAGGTTGTCGTCGAAGTGGCACCTCCCTCTAATTCAAATAGTAAACTGTAAATGTCTGCGCCAAAAAAAAAAAAATTCTACATGCACTTTAAAATCCGCAACAATGCAAATATGGCATGTAATGAAGTGAACTGGCAATGGCTATTTTACCAAATTAATAGATCAGCGATGCAAAATGTTTGTGATACACATTGCACTACTTTGTAAGCACAAATAATAATAAAAAATCAGTTTTTGAGTGTTTGATCAGTTTGAGGATTTTACTTTCACTTTGCACAATCATAACAGTGGGCTGCATTTTTTTTAAATCATGTAAACAAAGTAGGCAACAACATTTTCTAAAGTAGTTTTGGATGTCAAATCCTGTTTTTTTTTTTTTATATGGTCCGGATTTGTTTTGTTTTTTGCAATTTGATGTTTAAAAAAGTATAATACCTGATTATTTTGTCGCAACAAAGCTGAAAAAAGATTGTGACTTTCCAATAACTGCAATTTAAACCAAGAATGCTTGAACCTACCAACTAAACCTCAATAAGTCTATGATGCATATAACACAGTGTACACTGAGCCTTAAGCAAAAAAAATACAAATACCCTTGCAGAAAGTGAGGCAAAATCTCTTTCAGTGGTCTAATATATAGAGTAATCAATCCCTTGGCAGTTCAGGTTCTTGGAACCTAGCTTAAAAGTCAGTAGAGTGCAGTGTTCCCTTGAGGCTGCGTGGCTGGGCTAGTGTGCTATCTAGTTGCTTACCAAAAGCAAAAGACAACCACATAGCGTGTAACACAAAAGCATATGGGGCAAATTGAATGGAACCACACAAAAAAAACATCCAGAAAATGTGTGTCATTCTTGTTACTTATTTTTTTTAATGCAGACCAGTGTAATTAAGATCAGAAAAATGAATAAAGTATGCATTTAAAGCGGAAGTGTTGTATGTGACCCCACTAATCTAAACTTGGCATTCTGATTGATAATGCGTTTGTGGAATATGAATTAAGCAGGAAAAGACATGCATTATTTATATAGGTAACGACCAATCACAGCTCAGCCTGCGAATGTCACATGACCAAACTCAGAAAACAGGTGAGCTAAGATTAGTTATTACCTGAGCAACAGTGGTGTCATTTTCAGTCAACAGAAAGTGGCAAAATGGCTGCCCCCTGAGATGGATAAAAACTGCTGATTTTGCTTTGTAGTTAATTTTCCACAAACACAATATTAATCAGAATACCACATTTAGATGATTGGGGCTGCATAGAGCATACAATATTATTGTTAAGAAATTTTTGGTGTTGACTTCCCCTTTAAAAATCTTGCATAAATGTATATCTAACCTCTATTACATTTAGCGCTGCAAAATTATTTCAGTGTTTAATGTTCATACCCACTTTTACTCATTTCAGACCAGATGCCTCACTCTGCTAGCTTTTAGCGCTCTCCGGCTCTTCATCTACCATAAATGTTTTATAGACTTCATTGTTTGTCTTTTAGGGGCTTATGTGGATATGCCAAAAGTGAATACTGCTCCAGGTGTGCTTGATATTTTATTGCCTGTGGTTTAGCTGGCAGAAACACAATCCAAGCAATCAATCTTTGCCTTCACTTGCCCCAAAGCTGCACATAATAAAAATGTGTCCAGTTAACTAGCAGTCAGACTTAAAATGGCTACTGCACAAAGAAAACCTAAAAAAAAAAAAAAAGTGAGTTACTGTACCCTACTTGCCCTTTGACGTTTATTTTCATTCCCATGCTTTGTATCAGTAAACCATTCAAACTTTCTTGGGACTAACTAATTCTGCATATTTTCAAATTTAATTGGGTTACACCTGGACAATTTTTAAAAGCCTCCCAAAAAGTTTTCTAGTCCTAAGAAGAAAAAAAAAGACAGAGAATCAAAGTAAGTAGGAAAAAAGACTGGCAGAGATGGCTTTAGCCTTAATATACTGTGGACATGTTATTTCCTCATCCAGGTGGCCGCTCACAGTACAACCCAGTGTGATATACTTTACAGGTGTGACGCAGCATGCACAGTGGTTAACTTGACCAGATGGGACAGGAAATCACAAACACACCCAGCCAAATTTGCTTCAACACTACATGTGGAGCAAATCAGGGGGAAACAGGTAAATTCAAATTAGGCATCGCTATTGCCGTTTCCTCGAGGTCTACAGCTACATGCATAATTATCCATTCAAAGTTGTCCTTTTCTGACTCGGGTAAAGGGTATAAATAAGGTGGAAATGAAACAGGATAAGTTGATCAAAAGCACAAACAGGTGATCATTTAATTATCACAATCACCTCTGGAAACACCCCTGCTGCTTCAACATTATGGAATGGAGAAATAAACCCGTGACACAAAAGGTGAGAGGGGAGATGATGCACATGGATGTTTAGATAAATTTAGCATGCTTGACTACTGTTTGCATCTACGTTGCATGGCAATGAGGAGGCCACGTTTAGCATCTCTTCAATTAACAGGAGAAGCCTTGTCTATGCGTCCTCCAGGGCCCACCTGTACCTTGGCTGATTAGTGAGCAGTCACAGCCCCAATTAGAGAACACAGCAACCTGGAGAGACAACACTCTTTATTTAATTGGATTGTGTTGCAGACAGAGGCTCCTTACCTGCTACATAGGGAAGCAACCTGGAACTGTTGGGAGTAAACGAGACATTAAAGACTACAAAAGTCTTTTCGAGGGACTTTTTGTACTATGGTAATATGTGTTTATTGATACCAGGAGTTCATCGAATTTTCCACTTAAATACAGTATATTGTAGTGCTGAGCATTAAAGAGTTACTTCACAGCATGTTTGTTTTTTAAAAAAAATATATATAGTTAATGAAAACTAATGGCATAACTAAAACTACATAAAAAAAAAGATGTTAATGGAATAAATTAGAGCAAGTGTTTGTTTGAAAGATAGCTACATTTTACATTTACATACAGCTAACTATAATTATAGCAACACTGTCCTTCATTTGTGTCCTTGCCAATATTGTACCTGAACATATATACAGTGTTCAGCACCCCCCTTGGAAAAATGTAAATATTTTATTCAATATCTCAATGAACAATTTCCAAAATTTTGACAAAATGTTTTCTGTAAAATATGCTCTTCTCAACATGACGTGGTGGATAATAGAATGCATAGATTAAAAAATCTTCACTTTAATTAAATTAACTATTGTAAAAAAAAATGTATGCATCGCACAACAAAACCAACTACATCTAATATATTCTATGACCTCCATGACTTACGGATAGCAACATGTCTGCTAGGCCTGGAATTTGTCTTTTTCTCGGGGTCTACTTATTAAGAAAACTAAATTTTTTGTGTGTGTACTAATTGAGAAATCTTGTTTGCTATCAATGGCCCACATTTGTGGGAGTATTTTGTGGAATAGTATCCCAAAGAAAATCTTAATTCTGAAAGGAAACTAAAGGTCTTCTTACAAATCTGTTCAGGTGCACTCATTTATGCTGAACACTGTATATACACATACATACGGTATATCGCATTTTGGCACCCCGGGCTGAGTCTAAAGTCTTTGATTTTAAGAGTTAAGTTAAGAGTCCCAATCCATCAACACTGCATTAAGGAATAAAAAGACTGTGCATCCAATTTCTTCTCAAATTAATATAGAAATATACACACAGACATGTATATACTGTACATCAATGTGTATCCATTATGTTATATGTTTTTTTTATATGTATGTATTTATTTGTTTATTTTAATGCTGTCACACAATTAAATTGTTCTAACTAATTAATCACACAATTTTCTGTAATTAACCATGATTAATCAAATTTTTCTACATCTGCTTTTACATTATTCTTCAAAGCTTGTAACAGACATTTCCTTGAGTAAAATCTTGGAATTAATGTAAAATCATCAAATTGAAAGTACATTTAGATTCAAAGAATGTTCTAATAGCTACCTTTGGTCTTTGAATACAATTATTCTCCTGTAAAATACAACTGTTGAACAGCTTTACAGGCATCTTATATTCTTCTCACAGTAACAATTCTTAAAACTTCCCACTTACAGGTTTGGAAAATTCTCCTTTACAGGTTTAGTTCTGCAAACAAGCACCACACTTGGTTTGCGAGACCCTGTGGCGGTAACTTCAGCAGGCTATTTTGCTCTGAGATGATACGCCAAAGGTGTACAACTAATATGATGTTTGAATCTGGCTCTGCATTTGTGCAAATTAATTTAGAGTTCTCCAATAAACATCAAGCAAGTAAATCAGAAAGTAAAACCACCTATAGTCCATATTTATTCATCTCCCCAGTGACTCATCCAAGTTTGGCTGCACCACACAGTTAACTGAGTAAATCTTTTTTTTTATGCTTTAATGAATTTAAATTAATCTCCAGAGTGAACACTTTAATTGTGATAGTCCTAATTCATTTATTTTTATATTATACAGGCCATTCCATCAAATCAGTTTTGTAACACTCTCAAAATAAACTCAAAGTTCAATTTTTTTTTCTCCTTCCTTTTTTAAGCACTAAATTTGATGATACTTATTTGGACAACTCAAAATGTATATTATAGTCCAACTCAGATTTTTGTTTGTTTGTTTTTTGCATGTCATCAGTTTTTGTACTGAAACTCTTTGTGGGCTTTTAGATAAATAAAATAAATACATAAAAAAAATTATAATAATTAGAAAACACACAAACAATAGCCATGGCATTTATATGAATTGAATGTTAGCTTTAAACAGTGCACATAAATGTGCAGGAAAATGTATCTTCATGTAATTGCACGGGGACGCAAATGGCACCAATGTTATGGACTCAATCATAGGGTTAAGCAAAACAGAAAACTTTTGATATATGTCTTGTAATAAATCTGATAATTCACATAATGTTTTCTGTGGGTGCACACCTGCATTTTACATTGGGTAGCATTTATATAACATAGAAGGAACTTAGTTATATCTAAAGTATATTCTGCTACACCTATACTAAACAGATTAGTAAATTATTTAAAAATTTACCATTCCAGGTGATAGTATACATTTTAAAAACGAGGTCTCTCTTCATTACGTCTTCTTCTTTTTTTTAATACCCAGGTTTTTAGCGGCTGTAACATGTGGCACAAAACAAAGACATCATCGCTGCTGTGTGGACCGCCAGATGCCTAAGGGACGCTGGCTGGCTGTTGGTGCTTCCAGACAGTCCAGTTTTTTTCCCTGCAAGTCAGTAAGACACCCTCAACTCCCCAACTCCCACAGCCCCCGTCACTTCTGCCTCTGTCTAATTACCAAACCTAAAACCCCACTCAACTAATTAGCCACAGCAGACCCAGGAACTGTGAGTAAAGGTAAAGAGATGGCTTCATTCAGGAGTGTGCCTGTCTGCGTGTGCAAGCACATGTGTGACAGAGACAAGGAAGAAAGACGTAATGGGATATTTGAGCCTCCTTTCGCGAGCCCATCTCTACAGCCAATTAAAGTCATTTATTAAACTCTGCAAAGGCTGTGAGATGTGCATGACAGAATGATTGGGAATGTGTTTATTGAGACCATGTATGTACTCCACATGCACACTCTCTCACAACCCACTCTTTTTCCCTTGTCCTACATGCACTTCCACATGTCTGAGAACAAATAGCAATATGTCTGTTCCTCTGTCCATCATCAACGCCAAAATATAGTGGGATATAAATTACAGAATGTGGCAGCACCACTTGTGTAAGTCTTAATGAAGGGGCGAAATAACTATATTATTTGAGTCCCTCTTAATTGTAACGAAGGCGCCATCCATAAACTTGTCGCCCTGATTGAGTAGATAAGGGCTGGAGGAAGCGGGGCCAGACAGGTGTTGCTAGGGGTTGTGGGACACAACTTGCTCCTCGACAAACTGGCAGCCTTCACACAAATGACAGTTATGATGTACAATCATCTGTGTGATATGCATAAGAATTCATCTATGGCCTTAGCAACCAGTGATGTCATTTGGAGATGGAGTTGCATCCGTGTGGGGGTCTGACATGTAATGACAGGGGCCTCAATGAGGAACTGAGATTTTGTGAAGTTCCTCTATTCTAAAGGCCTCCTTTTGTGTGGCAGTGCTCTCTAGAGTTCATCAGTAAGCATTGGTTTGTGGAGGGTTGAAATTAAAATATAAAACTAGTGCTTGGAATAGTTTAAGATGAAGAAATAAGAACACACACCAACACAATATAATGATTATAAATACAAGTACTATATCAGAAAATTATGCCTTTGTATACAAATGTGCAAATATAATGTGAAATGATGACTGACAGTCAGATCTTAATTTTTAGACATTTTTAATGAGACTCATGGATTCACTAAATGAAATTGTAAATGTGTTTATAAGGCTTGAGTAGAGTAGTTTAAGGTACACCTCTGTGCTCTGGAGGCGCTGGAGAGAGTGCTTGTATGGACTGGAATTTTATAACCTATTCTCTGTTTGTCTCCTTTATGTTATTTTATGGACCTTCCTTGAGTCTGAAATAAAGATTGATTGATTTAAAATATTTATTGTAGTTGTATGTAGTATTGAGAAGTACTATAACAATTTTCCAAGCATGGATTGAGTTTAGAGCTGATATTTTTATTAAGGATGGATGAGTCCTGATGCTCGGTATCGGTATCAGGCCGATACTCATCTTAATTTCAGAGTATCAGTACTCATGACGATGGCCGATACCAGTATCAGCCGCGCTCTTGTGGCCGTTGTTACAATCAAGAACTAGAAATTAGAAGAATAGAAAATTGCTATTAATTTACCCCCTTATTATGCTACGTTCAGACCAACAGTGGGGGAGGCATTTCTGGCGGCGCGATTGCATTGTAGTAAAACATTTCGCTACTTCGCCCATTTCGTCGGCATTGGCTGAATTTAACTTTTGGCGCCCACCCGTCAGTGACAGCCAATCGCTGTCGAGATAATCCACGTCACCAAATACGTCACACAGCAGACAAAACACAGAAAGCGGTTGTGTGCAGAACATGTAGCAGAGCAATGGAGGATAGCTTGATCGTCACGGTTTGCAGGCACCCACACTGCACAATCAACACACCACACACTAGCCGAGTTGATTTATGAATGTGACGGGAAGTCCCGCAAAACCTCTCGAGATTATACGTGACTGCCGAGTCAACAAACATGCAGGACCAGTCGCGATACTTCCTGGTTTTCAGTCGAAAACATAGCATAAAAAGTAAAGGCGTTGTTTAAAGGAGTGTAAATGGGCTCTGGGCGGCGAGGCATCGCTTGCCCTCGGTGCTGGCAGCGCGGGTCTGCGTCCTTCCCGGAGACCACGTTTATTTGTGTAGTATGTGTGTACGTGTATACAAAATAAAATATATTTTTTAAAAGGAGTGTAATAGCGCAAACATGGACCTTCTGCTGCGTCATGACTGCTTTGATTTTGGATTCCCCACCGGCTTCCTCGTTCTGATATCGGGATGCGCCGTATGTGGTGTCAACATGCACGGCAGGATTATCTGTTAAAATTATCGTTTGCTTGTTGGCGCGTCCTTGCAATTGCCAGGTGGGGAAATTTGGGGCTAAAATCGGGCCAATTTTCCTGCTGTGTGAACCAGGCTTTAGTTAACAGTATAACATGAAAACTAAGTAACAGATTGCGGTGAGCGTAAACTATTGAATTCATACTTTCAATTGTTAACTATGGTCAAAATGACAAAGTGCACGCCACTTCAATGCCACCCATATGAAGTAGCCCGTGAGTGTTTCTTATAGTCAGATATAATTTATGATAGCACCTCTGCCTCAGTTCAGAGGGTCGGGTTCGGATCTGGGCTCTGGCATTCCTGTCTGGAGTTTTCTTGTTCTCCTAATGCTTGTGTGGGTTTTCTTTGGGCTCTCTGGCTCCCTCCCACATTCCAAAACATATTTTTTAGGTTAATTGAAGACTCAAAATCAGTGTCCCTCAATAGGCAACTCCTAGGCCGCATACAGCCTACCAGCTGCCGGTTTGTGGCCTTCAAACTGATAAGGCCTTTTCACACTGCACTTTGTCGTCAACCAACCCTTTCATTGTGTATCTGTTGCAGCGCCATGCAACTGAGTCTGGCTGAAACAAAGGGCATTGTGTAAGCGCCTTGAATCCTTCATTATGTGACTTACAAACCCAATTCCCAAAAAGTTGGGAAACAATATAAATTATGAATAACATCTGAATGACGTGGAAGTGCCAAATTCAAGTATTTTATTCAGAATAGAACATGGATGACATGGGTCGAAAGTTTAAACTGAGAAAATGCATCATTTTAAGGGGAAAATATGTTGATTTTAAATTCCATGGTGTCAACAAATCTCCCAAAATTTGGGACAAGGCCATTTCCACCACTGAACAGTCAGCAAATGTCTGGGGACCGAGGAGACAAGTTTCTCAAGTTTAGAAATAGGAATGCTGTCCCATTCTTGTGTAATAAAGGCCTCTAACTGTTTAGCTGTCTTGGGCCTTCTTTGTTGCACCTTCCTCTTTAGGATGCGCCAAATGTTCTCTATAGGTGAAAGATCTGGACTGCAGGCTGACCATTTCAATACCCGAATCCTTTTCCTACGCAGCCATGATGTTGTAATTGATGCTGTATGTGGTCTGGCATTATCACGTTGAATAATGCAAGGTCATATCTATAATAAAATAAAAGTGAATAGTCCAAATAGTCTAAATGGTACTTCATTTATATAGCGCTTTTCCACCTTACAAGGCCCTCAAATTACTTTACATTCGACTAGTCATTCACCTACTGATGACGCAGTATCAGGAGCAATTGGGGGTTCAGTATCTTGCTCAAGGATACTTTGACATGGTCACAATGGCATGGGATCAAACCCACAACCTCTGGGTTGGGTGACAACTACTGTATCACTGAGCCACCCCGCACCCCCCATTAACTATTTAAAAGTGAACAGTCTAAATAGGGTTTTCAAAGAATAATGGACTGAAAAATATGCCAATTCTCCCTTTTACCAGTACAAGACCAACATGTTTTATATACCAGAAGACTAAAAAAGCTGTGATGAAGATTTCCAATTTGAAACTGTAGTATAAGACAAGGTATAGGAATTTTGAAGAGACCTTTACTCAAAATTTACAGTTAAGAACAGCATAAGTACATGCACTGAAATCATTATATCGAGATGTAAACAAGATTCTTGTCACATGACACGTAAACAAAAAGCAATAGAGTGTTCATAGTGTTGTATGAATTTGGGGTAAGAACAAGAAGCTTGTCTGTGATTCAGAAATAATTAAAGAATGAATGACTGAAGTGATGGACAACACGTTTGAAGGCAAACATCAACAGGAAATATTAAAATTAGGGAAGTCCTCTCACTTTTCATCTATTGGATTAAATATAGACTATATCAGAATGGAAATGACCTTTTGTTTTACTTCCTGTTTTTGTTGTGGTTTTGAATGAAAAAGACATTTGATATTGGGTGTTATCGCATGTGGCCTGATAGAGATAACTGACTAAGTGACAAAATTCTTAGTGGCCCTTTAAGATTTGTGTTTGTGTCCAATGCTCAAAATTTTCCAAAAGTGAGTAGGTGAGTGTGAATGCTTGTCTGTCTCTATGTGCCCTGTGATTAATTGGCAACCATGGTGTACCCACTTCTCCCTCAAAGTTTGCTGTTATAGGCTCCAGATCAACGAGGACAAGCGGTACAGAAAATACAAAAAATGGATTCTTGGATTATGCGGACCTTGCAGCATGTGCACAACAGCACGAAACAATCAACCAAAACACTGTACTTATTATTGTTATAATACAAGAAATTTCAGGAGTTCTAAGGGGAGCCAAAAATATATTTCATAGCTTTAACAATACATTTATCACTTAGCTCGACAAAAGTAATTTGCAGCTATAATGAATGTTGAATTATTGAAGGATTCAATTGAAATTATTTAATCGGTGACAGTATCAAACTATGCTGCAGTTAGCGAAACAATAATGGGAATTGTATTTGTAGACTATGGTTTTCTTCTTGGCAAATATTTGATTAGACCTTTATAGGCAATGACCATCATGTCAATATTAAGTATAGCATATATTAATACTGTATAGTAGGAATGAGGGAGATCTGATACCAGGTATCGGTATCGGTGCCGATACCATCCTTATTTTAAGGTATCAATACTCGCGACAGTGGCCGATACCGGCCTCTTGTGGTGTTTTTAAGGAAAAATGCTATATTGGGAGACATACAGTAGGTGTTTCTTTACAATTTTCTGTCATTTTTTTGTTTTTTGTTTTGGTGGTGGGGATTTTACGTATCAAAAGTAGTGGTGGTAACGATACTTGGTATCGGTCACTACTCAAGTTCAGTATTCAAGTCTTTCTGAAAAAAGTTGTATCGAACTTACCTACTGTAAAGTATATGTGATAATAGACTTTTAAAAAAATGGACATTGTGTGTCTGAACATCTTAATCTAAAAAAAGAAGACCAAGGATGCAAGGGTAGTCGTGGCCAAGTGCAAAAGCATTTTCACAACACTGCTTTAGCAATATAACACAACTGCATGGTAAATGAATCATATAACACCAATACAGTGTGATAAAAGTGATAAAAACTTGCTTTTAGTGGCTGCGCAGCCTGCAAAAAGATACAAGCAAACAAACAATTCCATTCGACAGATGAAATCGCACACCACATTCATCATTTTCACACCTATATTAGCCCTTTGTTAACCCTTGTGGCAGCCTCCAGAGGGGGTCTGCTTCCCCAACTGCATCTGTGGCAATGTAGATATGTACTTTGTATTAAGGTGAAAGGTAAGCGCACAATTCAACACTTTTACAATTAATGACGGCATCATCCCTGTTGCCTTGCTGACCAGCCCTCGAGTTCCATTGGCCGGATAAAAAGGAAATGAGAGACGGTGCTGGGAAGAAGAGAGAAATATGAGCATCCTGTCGACAGAATAACAGACAGGTCCTCATTCGTTCCCCTAGGTCCCCCTGTCCTCATTCTTTACTGGCCGAGAAGGCTAGCCAGACAGCGTTCTCTGCGGCCAAGGACACAAGGGTGTCAGCTACGCGTTTGGGTAACATCGTTCATCAGGCTGCATTGGTAATGGGTAGCTCTCTGTGACAGTGGTCATCAAGACACAAAAGCAAAAGGGCTCATAAACATTACATGACAGATGGCTGGGTGGACAGCTTTGGACACAGGATGTGATGGGGGGGTGGAGAGTGAGAGATAAAGTGTGATAGTGAGAGAGAGGCAGAAGGACAGAGGTGGAAGAGAGATCTCAGCATTGTGAAAAGTGCTGGATGCTTTATGAATGCTCTTGTCCAGTGTCAGCTGTGAAAGGATGAATTGGAAATCACAAAGGAAATGTTTTGTATCCATTGTCCAGCAAAGAAGTCGAGTGCAGTTACGAGCCATAAATTAGTATATAATACAAAATCACAAATCTGTTATAGTGTACTATTAAATTGCACCGACAAACAATAGACCACAAGCAAAAATCAAAATCCAAAACTGCAGCTGTATCAAAAATTATAATGTTTAGATGACTACTATTGCGGCTGCCGTTTGCAGCATTTTACTGCATTGCATTAAACTGACAGCTTTTTCTAATATTTTTTCTCTCATGCAGCTACAAACCTCAATTTCACGTAAGTTGGGAGATTGTAAAAAGCATACAACAATCAACAGAATACATCCATTCATCCAATCTATTTTCTTAACCGCTTATCGTCACAAGGGCCACAGGCATGTTGGAGCCTATCCCAGCTGTCAATGGGCGGGAGGCGGGGTACACCCTGAATTGGTCGCCAGCCAATCGCAGGGTGCACATAGACGAACAACCATTCGAACCCACAATCACACCTACTGACAATTTGGAGTGGTCAGTCAGCCTACCATGCATGTTGTTGGAATATAGGAGGAAATTGCAGGCATAGGGAGAACATGCAAACTCAACACAGAAAGGACAGAGCCAGAATCGAACTCTGCTCCTCAGAACTGCGAGGCGGACGTGTTAATCAGTGCATCAACAGAATACAATGATTTGCAACTCCTTTTCAACCTATATTCAGTTGCATACACAATAAATAAAATATTTTTAATGTTCAAACTGATGAATGTTACTGTTTTTTTAATACAAATATTCTCCGATCGGGCGGACTGGTTAGCACGTCCGCCTCCCAGTGCAGAGGACGTGAGATTGAGTCCGGGCTTCGGCCTTCCTGGGTGGAGTTTGAATGTTCTCCCCGTGCTTGCGTGGGTTTTGTTTGGTGCATGACAGGCTAGTTGAACACTCCAAATTGTCCATAGGTGTGATTGTGAGTGTGGATGGTTGTGTGCCTTGCGATTGGCTGGCAACCAGTTCAGGGTGTACCTCGCCTACTGCCTGAAGCCAGCTGGGATAGGCTCCAAGAGTACAAGCGGTTAAGAAAATGGATGGATGGATGGATATTCTCTGATCTTTGATGCCTTCAACACATTCTGAAAAAGTTGGAACAGGGGCAAAAATAATAATTTAAAAAAAGAGTGGTAAAGCGAATGGATGCTCAATAAGCACCTCTTTAAGGTTTTAAAGGTTAATGGGTCAATATCGTGCAAAATGTTTTTTTTATTATATTTTTTTAGCTTTTAGCAATGTTAAAATGCTAATTTCTCACCAAAAAAAAACAAATTGGTGTTTTCTTCCATTCACCCATCACTGAGCATTTCTGCTCTCCAAGCACCGGTCTCACCCAATCCAAGAAAACGAGTTTGTGATGTAGAAAAGTGAGTGACCGCCCAGAAAATACTTTAGAGGATATTGAGCAACTGAAGTAGTACATCAAGCAATAATCAGAAATAACTCCATGTACTCCAAGAATTGGTGTCCTCAGTTCTAAAATGTTTATTGAGAGGTATTAAAAGGAAAGTTAACGCAGTGTTAAACGTGTCCCTTTCACAACGTTTTTTTAATTTGTCTTGCAGGTATCAAATACAAAATGAGTACACATTTGCAAAAAATAAAATTAAAAAAATTTAAAAATAAAGTTGATCAGTTTGGACATAAATACCTTGTCTTTGTAGTGCATTTAATTAAATATAGGTTGAAAAGGATTTGCGAATCATTCTATTACGTTTTTATATACATTTTACACATTGTCCCAACTTCATTGGAATTTGGGTTTGTCATTACAGCCACCTCTAAGTGAATGACATGCAATGCAAGTTCTATACCACTGAAAAATACATACACAATGGTAACCATGTTGGTAAATTCATAAATCTCTAACAGAGTTGATCAAAGATATAGATGGTGATTGTTTGATATAATTGTTGTTATGGACTTCATTAGATGTCATAATGTTGTGACTGGTCAGTGTAAAGGAACAGATCTGTTCATACAAGAGATGGACAGTAAATATATTTTCATTACAATACATTAGGCCATTTAGTTTAGTAGAAATGCTGTATGTACTGTATCCTCAAATGGTTATGCATGCAGTGCTGGCAAGTGTTAAGCTCACCAATATGAAACTGGTTTCAAGCAGATAAAGAAAAAAAAAGTTCAAACTTGTGAATAGCAAAACAAGCCTACAGCACTGATATGTCAGAGGATTTCATCAAACACATCACTGGCACGACTCCGTCTTTGAAGAGTTTGACGGATAAGCGTTGGAGGATTCGGCCTGAGGAGGAGGCTGTTGTAAATAAATTGTGGTCTATGCAGTTTGAAGCAGAGTGAAAGTAAAGAAATAATTATGGAGGTGGTAACAATGACAAAATGTGAGAAACAGGTTGTGTGAAAATGAGGTGAGGGTGTCAAGGCCTGTCATAGAAGTGACTGTAGAACTTGTGTTAGGTCCCATCGGAATGAAGGCAATTGTGTTAGCAACACCTTTTCAACTGCTGATGTTTACGTCGTAGTTGCTCATTTACTGTATCTTTAATCAAGTCCCAAATGTGAGGTATTATTGTCAAAGCTCAGGAAAACGACTTTCCTTGCTTTACAGTGATGCTGGAGGCCTCTTCCTTTGTTTAGTTAAAATAACCTTGCCAAACAGTAATCGTCATCCATCCATCGTACCTGTATAGAAAATGGAAATTAGAATATCCATCACTCGTGCCAAATGTCAGCATGACTGATGGTTTAGTCACAAGATCCCCTTTACCTCGTACCCGTGTCACTGTTTCAGAGTGCGAAGTGAACATTATCTAGCGCCATGATCTGATTTAGTCTGCACATTTCCATCGAGGAGAGCATTTGGAGTGGATGATGCACAATGTCTGCAAGGAGGCAGCCAGCAGAAGCTTTATGGAAATCTAATATGAGCTTTTTGTTTCCCCCTTATGTTGGACTTGTTATTCAAAGAGTGGGCAGGCGACATGTTTGATATAAGACAATGTAACGAGGCAGAATCTCATATTTTTGAAGTGTTTCTGTCAAACTGGTCTGAAGGATGATGGAAAAATCTGTGCAAACAGGTTTTGAGTGGGGTGTGCTAAGACTAAAATACCAACTGTTCTCAGTAAAAATCCTTTGGTAAATAACAGGAAACGACCCTTGAGAAGGCGATATGAATGCCAGAGAGCACAGACGCAAGACTGTCTATTAAAACACGTATTTAAACACATAAATAAATAAAACGATTCAGTGCAAACAGATGAACTGAATAAAATGGAAATGTTTTATCAAAAACACGCTGCCTGGAAGGATATGGTAGTGCAGCTGTACACTCAAGATGATAATTTAAGTGGGAAATATTCATTGTGGACAATGTTATAAGTGTCAATCCAAACATACCAACAAGTAAAACCCCATGGTGTTTTAAAATAGTGCCCCTCCTGGCTCTTTGTGTGTTTGTGTGTGTGCACACTTTGATGAGGGAGAGACAGGAGCCCTAACGCTGCAGGATGGAGAAAGGTGAACAGGAAACAGAAGGTGCCCATGGAGGAGGTATATGACATCTGTCAGGATCCAGGTTGGGTGGGGGATTCAGCACAACCCCCTCTGTCGGCCGTGGGTCACCCATCGCCTCTGTAGTCGCTGAAGTTGTCACAATACTGTGACACTTCCTTGGCAATGGCGGGAGAGAACCATCAGAACAGCCGCAGACATCCAAGGCACGCACATATTTTGGAGTAAATGTATCCAAGGCGAGGGGGTGGGGGCCATTTTGTATATGCAGTTTTTTTTCTTCGCTGTGCAGAAATGTCAGCGTCCCCCCCTCTCTTCATGGTCCTGGATGGAGGGAGGTCAGTTGACACAGCAAGGTCGACAAACAAACAAACAGAAGGAATTAAAACAGAGAAAAAGAGAGCAGAGGAAACATGGCAGTTTGTTGTTGTCAGTGTGAGCTTGATGACATGTAGCAGCCATTTCTCTCACTTGTGTCCTCTGCCCCCCATTGGCTGCTACAACACCGCCTGGCGAGGTTGCCAATGTCACGTCAACTCGAAGATTTCACCACCGTGATCACCTAATTGTTTCTTTCTGTTAGCCTTGTTGTCTTTGCTCAAGGTGGCCTAGGCTCTTAAATCTCAAGTTATTATCTTTACCTCACTCACCAAAAGTCAGCTCCGTTTTTACTAGGAACTGTGAGGAGTGCAAAATAGCAAACCATTATGGTTATTTTATAACAGAATAGTTCGTTATTGCAGGACAACCTTTTAAGTCAACACCCCCGAGATGTTGTAATTTGTCCAGCACAAGACATCAGCAGGCCTCACAAGACCTCACTTCAGACAGAATCAAAGGATTAACTCAGGGTGAGGTGTTAACTAAAGAGAATAAACGGAGAATCACCTTCTTTGTTTGGCTGTAAAATGAGCCTCAATCATTTGATTTTATTGAGCAGTTTAATTGAGCAGTTCCATTGTGACTAAAAAGTTGAAGTAAATGTGTGCTTTTCTGAAATGTATCTGCATTTCTGGCTTATTCTCCAGCACGCCCAAGCTCTAAACAGTTCAAACATTGTCGGTGTAACAATGAAAAATGACTGTGACTAATTGCTTTTCACTAATTAGTGTGTATTGCGCATCTGAACAGGGATGAGAATACTAAAGGTACACCAATAAACTGATAAACGATTAGTATTACTGTTTCAAATTGCAATTATTGTTCATCCCGTATTTTGGCTCTCTGAGAGTTGAAAGTTGTCTTTTGACTTCTCCCTTCTGGTGTACACCACTTTAGTAAGCAAATGGAAAAAGAAGACTATGCTTACGATAATACGAAACAGCTCAAGTTAGCTAGTGATATTTTTCACCTTCAAAGACAATGAAAAACTCATAGCAAATTCATCTTGGTTGTAGCAGATTAGAATTTTAATGTACAGTGTATATATATATATATACGGTATTTAAAAAAAATGAAGAAATATTTGATATAATTTTACCTCAGCGCATTGCGGATCAAAAGTCCAATGCTTTTCAATGAACGGAGAGCATCATTTCACAAAAGAAGACCACCATTTACCGTAAACTCGGAATTGTCAATTAGCACAGTCAACGTAGAAATTCATTAAAACATATAAGTAAGTGATAATGGCATCACGAATGTGTATTTTAACAAGTTCTCAAGTGAACAGGTACATCTCTGGGACAAAACTAGCCTGTCACACTACTTGGCTCCTCGTATCATGAAGAAAAAAAGAAAACAGCAGAGCGGTGAAAGGGGGAAGCGGCGTTGGGCACGTGACGGACTGGACTCTTGACTGACAGTAGCAACATTTTTTATATTTTTTTTTACATTGACAAAGCTTTATTTTTTCATTGGTAGCCTACTTTTTCTTCGTGTAATTTTGGGGACTAAAATTGTTAATAAAGATTTCTTACCTAGCCATCAGAGCAGTGTTTGTGGTGACTTGAATTGATTTGAGATCCTGCAAGCCACTGCCTAACACATCTGTATGCGGAGCGTGCCGTTTAAAACAAAACAACACCCAAAAAAACAACATGTTTCTTTTGTTTATTCTTTGCATTGTCTTTTCCTTTCCAAGTGGAATTTTGACATTGGAGATGACAGGTGTCTGTGGGGTGGTGGAGGAGGAGGCGATGGTAAGAAAACAATCTTTGACTGCCTGTGGGTGAAGGCAGACTCCTCCAGGCAAGGCGGCCTTCAGCGTTTAGCTGGGGGCGCAGTATCAAAATCACAGCCACTGCTGTACCCCTAAGGCACTAATCTCAACCAGTTACCGTCAAGCGCTGCTGCTTCTTCATATAATCCTTCATTTCCCCCCTTTCCCTCTGCTCTTTCCATCTCCAACAGCCTTCCACTGTTCCAGACGCAATCCACAGAGGTGAGAGGATAAATGACAGCTTGAGCAAGCGCAGAGGAAGCCAGACATCTTGAAGCTGCTAGCATTATTTCATTACTTTGACCAGACTACAAAGCAACATTGAGACACTGTACCAAACTATGCTTGGACCAAAGTAGCTCTCGGATGTTTGAGGCCGTGGTGTGGCCATCTTTAAGTTGGCACGGTAATTCGTTTTTAATCACTAGATGATCGCTATATTAGGAAACGTTAATGTACCTTGGTTTAGGGCTAGTCAGGTTAGTATGTCTTCCTAGCAGTTCTGAGTTTGGGATTTCAAATCTCTGTGTTTCTACTCCGAATTCCTCCCATATTCCCAAAACATCAAACTTAATTAATGACTCTTTTAAAATTCTCATTAAATATTATTATAATTATTATTATTATTTAAATTTAAGTCTCTCATAATTTATGCATTTTATACAATAGAGGTTTTATTATTATTGTTATTATTACATGGCATGCATTACAGCCCCTGTAAAGTGAAAATAAAAATGTCTTGTATGTTTGACACACCACGGGGTGGACTGTTTGTTTTACGAAAGAGGATTAGGGCCAGTGAAGGAAAAAAAAAGGTTGGCAAGATTTTCACTTTTATCTCAGAATTCGCACTTTTATCTCAGTGTTCTCACTTTCAAATCAGAATCCTGAGATTAAAGTCAGAATTCTGGCTTTATTGCTACAGTAGAATCTCGGAGTTTGAACGTCTCAGAACTCGTACAAATCGGACTTCAACCAAAAAAATGCCTCGGAGTTTGAACTCATTTTTGGAGTTTGAACACCCAAGCAAGGCAATCTAAGCCGAACGTACCTTGAAAACGAGTAGCCAAGTGAACCCGAGTGGAGCCGAGCAATGCCGAATGCTCACGTTGCGGTACTTGAGACGATGCATTGTTCATTTCCAGTCAGATCGGTGGCAGCAAAGAAAAACATACAGTGCTATGAACCACAGTGGAATTAGGAAGGAGATTATCGCGCCCTTATAACTACCGTGACTACTTCTGTAAATACAGGCACAAGGACCCCCCTTAGCTTTTCAACAACGTGCCTGACGTTAAACAACGAATGCAAGGACCGCTTAGTAGTCTAACAATATCCCCAATGTAAAATACACAAACTCAGCACTGAACTAAAGCTAGCATTAACATAGCATTTATCATCCACTGATGCCATCACACCACAACAAAAAAGTTAAGGTGTTTTCTATTGTTTAAATACTGTACTGTAAATGTAAAAAAAACATAAATAGAAATTAAAATAGGAATTTTCTGTTTTTGGAGGTTGGGAACGGATTAATTGCATTTACATTATTTCCTATGGGGAAAAAATGTTTCGGAGGTTGAACAATTCGGACTTTGAACACTTCGCAGGAACGAATTATGTTCAAACGCCGAGGCACCACTGTACTACTGCTACTATTCTCACTTTTAAGTCGAAATTCTAAGATTAAAGTCACAGCTCTGACTTTAAAGTGAGAATTGTGAGAATAAATTCAGCGTTCTCATTTAAAATTCTGAGATGAAAATCTAAATTCTGACTGTAAAGTGAAAATTCTCACTTTTAATGTCAGAATTCTAAGAATAAAGTGAGAATCCTGCCAACCTTTTTTTTCCCTTTACCAATCCTAACCTAATCCATTTCTGTATGCTGTTCACAAATCTGCCAAATTTGAATGATTACACAATAATCAAGTTTATAAAATGAGACTTCAAAAATGTGAAAATCATGATATTATCGCAGTTATTCAATGCTGTGGGCATGTCTGCTGAATGTGTAGCAAACACACTCTGCTAAACTTTCAACTGTTAATCAAGTACGTTTGTAAGTCTAGCAAATGGATAAACTGCTTAAATCAGGGGTGTCAAACGTACAGCCCTGGGGCGGCTGATTAATAAAAGGCTACAACAACAAATGTGAATACAACGGAGCCTCCTAAGATGGCATGGTATGGGAGGAAAAAAATGTGCGTTCCCGCGCAAAGATTTCTTTCTCTTGCAAAGATTGCATTCCATCGGAAAAATGTTTGCGTTCCTCTGTGAGGAAATGGCAACGTGTTTTTAGAGGACTCAATTTTTTTGAACGAGTTGATGTACTTCCGGGTCATCTTCCATGAGACCAAAAGCAACGAGGATGGAGCGTATCAGCAGTGAGAAAGCTTTCCCACCGCTGACACTTTTCACAACAAATCATTGCAAGGGAACGCAATCTTTGCAAGAGAACGCAATCTTTGCGAGAGAACATGAATTTTTTTTGCGAGGGAACGCGAAGTCTTTTTTTTTTCATGTCACCTAAGGGGCTCCATAGAATACACTTTATTTTCATGTACAAATACTAGCAGCACAAACACCATAACAAGGGTAACTAACAACAACGCTTTAATATGGTCACTATGGTAACGCTTATCATGAATGATACGAGTAACACAAAAACTGGGGTATTTTGTAGATATAACAATAAACAAGAAGCCACATTTTATGTAACTATATTAGCAGTGTCCTCCTTAAATGCACCAACATAACAAGGCACCAAATAACAAAACTAAAGTCCATGAATAACTCACTCACCATAATACTAAAGTACAGGAATTTTTTTTTTAATTCTTTCAACTGGTACCGGTATGCGGCCTGGTGGTTGGGAATCACTGCTTTATGACGTTAAGCCTCAAAAAAGTGCACAGACTGAGAAGGACCATCTGTACTGAGCCAAATGAAATGAAATGAAAATCTGCTTCAGTCGGTGCGCAGTCCGTGAATTATTAAGAATTCTCAGAACTTAATTTGTATAATTCAAGAAACGACATTTGCTCTTATTTAAACATCTGAGTAGCATATATGTATGCTAAGAAATATTTCCATGCATCCAAAGTTATTTTTACCTTAATAGGTTGAATATAGTACAAAAGAAGTGAGGCGTGTCAAAAGTATTGGGTGCATCGTTATGAGACCAGCTCAAACATGCTGACAAGGATTTTTGATTTGCCCTCACAAGTGGGGTGGCCTGCCTTGACACTATTTATACACAGGCCGACAAACACCCACAACAAGTCTTGACGCAGACGGTAGGTGAAGGCTGGTATATGTCTGTTTTGTGAGTGAGCAAGCCCGAGATTGAGGGGGTGGGGGTCCTATTGGGGCATCGGAGGGATTATATGAAACCTTTCAGTGCGTGTCATCATTCTTGACATTCTGTAGGGCTTGACCTTAACGGAGCAGCATCATGTCCGAGACAGGGGGCTCATCACCGACTGGGAACACACACATACACGCAGGGAGTAAGAAAGAGAAAAAGAAAAGTCTTCAGAGATCTCCAATATACTCACTGCCGCACACACGTACACACACGAAGGGAATAAAACATGCAGTATACTACCTGGGACTCCATTGGAGTTAAATTAAAACTCCATTTTGATGTATTTAGCAAATTAGCACACACGTACACACACGAAGGGAATAAAACATGCAGTATACTATCTGGGACTCCATTGGAGTTAAATTAAAACTCCATTTTGATGTATTTAGCAAATTAGATTAACAATCTGTGCATCCACTCAATGTTAAGATTCTGTTAAGAAAGAGTTTAGATCGAATGAGAAGTTCATTCTTAGAATTTTTACCCCGCTTCAATGGTTAAGTCGCGGGCGTCCAAACTTTTTTCTCCGAGAAGGGAAATACAGAAAACTTGTTGGATACAAGGGCCACTTTGGCATTCCTCAACAAACACACATCAAGCAATCATACTTATTCTGAGAAAATGCTATACATCCCATCTTTCTCACTGTCACAAGTGAGACCTGACAGTTTCACTCATCTGACCCAAAACCCGAGACTAAACAGTGAGACCTGGAAGGGCCTGATTGGCGAAACGGCCCCCATGGTCAGAACCCGAGCGGTGTTTTGTTACTTCTGTGATTGTCATGGCTTGTCCTACCCTCACTCGTGAACAAGACCCCCAGATACTTGAACTCCTCCACTTGGGGCAGGATCTCATCCCTGACCCAGAGAGGGCACTCCACCCTTTTCTGACTGAGGACCATGGTCTCGGATTTGGAGGTGCTGATTTTCATCCCAACCGCTTCAGCTGCAAACCGCTCCAGCAAGAGTTGGAGATCACAGCTTAAAGAAGCCAACAGCACCACATCATCTGCAAAAAGCAGAGATGCAATGTTGAGGCCACCAAACCGGACCCCCTCAAACGCCTCAGCTGCGCCTAGAAATTCTGTCCATAAAAGTTATGAACAGAATCGGTGACAAAGGGCAACCTTGGCGGAGTCCAACCCTCACTGGAAACGAATTTGACTTACTACTGGCAATGCGGATCAAACTCTGACACCGGTCGTACAGGGACCGAACAGCCCGTATCAGTACTCTGTACTCTGTACTCCCGAAGCCCCACCCACAGGACTCCCCGAGGGATACGTTCAAATGCCTTTTCCAAGTCCACAAAGCATATGTGGACTAGTTGGGCGAACTCCCATGCACCCTCAACCCTACCGACAGCTGGTCCACTGTTCCAAGGCCGGGACAAAAACCACACTGGTCCTCCTGAGTCCGAGATTTTACTTCCCGACGGACCCTCCTCTGCAGCCAGCACCCCTGAATAGACCTTACCAGGGAGGCTGAGGAGTGTGATCCCTCTATAGTTGGAACACACACCCCGGTCCCCCTTCTTAAAAAAGGGGGACCATCACCCCGGTCTGCCAATCCAGAGGCACTGTCCTCGATGTCTATGCGATGTTGTAGAGGCGTGTCAACCATGACATCCAGAGCCCTTAGGAACTCCGGGCGGATCTCATCCACCCCCGGGGCCCTGCCACCGAGGAGCTTTCCAACCACCTCAGAGATAGGGGAGCCACCTCAGAGTCCCCAGACCCTGCTTCCTCAAAGGAAGACGTGTCGGTGGAATTGAGGAGGTCTTCGAAGTATTCTCCCCACCGATTCACGACATCCCGAGTCGAGGTCAGCGGCACCCCATCTCCACTATACACAGTGTTAATGGCGCACTGCTTTCCTCTCCTGAAACGCCGGATGGTGGACCAGAATTTCTTCGAAGCCGTCCGGAAGTCGTTTTCCATGGTCTCACCGAACTCCTCCCATATCCAAGTTTTTGGCTCAGCGACCGCCGAAGCTGCATTCCGCTTGGTCAGCCTCCGGAGTCCCACAGGCCAAAAAGGCCCAATAGGACTCCTCCTTCAACTTGACGGCATCCCTTATCGCTGGTGTCCACCAGTGGGTTCAAGGATTGCCGCCAAGCCAGGCACCAACCACCTTACGGCCACAGCTCTGATCGGCCACCTCAACAATGGAGGCGCGGAACATGGTCCACTCAAACTCAATGTCCCCCGCCTCCCTCAGGATAAGGGAGAAGTTCTGCTGGAGGTGGGTGTTGAAACTCTTTCTGACAGGGGATTCTGCCAGACGTTCCCAGCAGACCCTCACAATACGTTTGAGTCTGCCAGGTCGGACCAGCATCTTACGCCGCCATCAGAGCCAACACACCACCAGGTGGTGATCAGTTGACAGCTCTGCCCCTCTCTTCACCCGGGTGTCCAACACATGCGGCCGCAAATCCGATTACGCGACTACAAAGTTGATCATCGAACTGCGGCCTAGGCTGTCCTGGTGCCAAGTGCACATAAGGGCACCCTTGTGTTTGAACATGGTGTTATGGTCAGTCCATGGCGATCACAGAAGTCCAATAACAAAACAGGAGGGGGTGGGGGGGAAGGGCGCGTTCCTCCCAATCATGCCCCTCCAGGTCTCACTGTCATTACCCACGTGAGCGTTGAAGTCCTCCAGCAGAACGAGGGGGTCCCCAGCGGGAGCGCTCTCTAGCACACCCTCCAAGGACTTCAGAAAGGGTGGGTACTCTGAGCTGCTGTTCGGTGCATAAGCACAAACAACAGTCAGGACCCGTCCCCCCACCGCTCGATTACCGGGATATACCCCAACATACAGGCGCCGAGCTGGGGGGCAATGAGTATGCCCACACTTGCTCTGCGCCTCTCACCATGGGCAACTCCAGAGTGGTAGAGAGTCCAGCCCCTCTTGAGAGGATTGGTACCAGAACCCAAGCTGTGTGTGGAGGCGAGTCCGACTATATCTAGTCGGAACTTCTCAGCCTCGCACACCAGCTCGGGTTCCTTTCCTGCCAGAGAGGTGACATTCAATGTCCCCAGAGCTAGCTTCAGTAGCCGGGGGTCAGACCGCCAAGGCCCCCGCCTTTGGCTGCCACCCAACTCACTGTGCACCCGACCCCTTTGGCCTCTCCCACAGGTGGTAAGCCTGTGGATATATATATATATCCAGCTGGGAAAGGCTCCAGCGCGCCCCCGCAACCCTTGTGAGGAAAAGCGGTTAAGAAAATGGATGGATATCCATCCAATTTCTTAACCGCTTTTCCTCACAAGGCCAGCGCCCCCCGCGACCCTTGTGAGGAAAATCGGTTTTGAGGAGCCCTAAGGTGGTCCGGGAGGGCGTTCCACAGTACATACTCACCTCTGGGAACTCCTTCAAGACTGTTGGAAAACCATTTCAAGTGACTACCTTTTGAAACTCATCAAGCGAAAGCCAAGAATGGACAAAAAAATAATCAGAGCAAAGGGCTATTTTGAAAAATCTTGAATATAAAACATGTTTTCAGTTATTTCACCTTTTTTGTTAAGTACATAACTCCACATGTGTTCATTCGTAATTTTGATGCCTTCAGTGAAAATCTACAATGTAAATAGTCATGGAAACAAAGAAATCGCTTTGAATGAGAAGGTGTATCCAAAACTTTGGCCTGTACTGTACACACACAATGGCATTGACGGCCATTAAAAAATGGACAGTGGGCCCCAAATGGTCCCTGGGTCATAGTTTGCACACCACTGGCTTAAGCTGATGATTAGGTTATATAGTTGTAGTTCGTCCTTTCAAGAATTTAGTAGTTGTAGTACTGTCTTCGGCCACCAGTAGGTTTGTTCCTTTTTAAATATATTTTCTTATACAATTTTGACACAGTAAAAAAATAAATAGTAGGACAGATACAAATGACAAAAAACATTGCCACAAAACTTTGTAAGGGTGGCTACTGGGCCAAAGTACTTCTTGTGATCAATTTGACCTGTGAAGCACTTTGTGACCTTTTGTCTGTAAAAGGTGCTATATAAATAACATTTACTTACTTACAAAGAAGAAGCAAAAGTATATTTGAGGATCTGAACAAACGTACAATTATAGGATTTAAAAAAAAAGTTTTATTTGTTACCATTTGAGTCACTGTGGGATCAATGGAACAGTCCACCCTGCAGAATGATCATGGTATTGGTGACTGTTTGTCATCATGCGTGAACCAGGAAGTAGTCTGCTAACTAATAAACTGATAAACAAACCAACACAAATACGATTTTTGAATCACTTCTTTTGGATTCTTGGACTGTACTGTGACTGGATGGGTTATTTGAACACCAAAATAACAAGTATATCAGATTTTTCCATTTTGTGTTAGTGTGTTGTGTGTCATGTTTTTGCCACTGAATATTTGTTTGTGGAGATCACAGTCAAGTGGGCCATCATTTTTTAATGACAGTCAGAATAATCAGTGGTTAGTTGTTCATTTTATTAAATTAATTTCCTCCCGTATAATTCTGTATTCTACTTTGAGCCGTGATTAGTTATGGTGCAGTCTCCTTGTGAGCAATTTATAAAATGTTAAATATCGGCCTCACAAATGTTCCTTCTATGTCATGTTATAACTTGACAGTACCTCACATAAAGTCACACTATGAAACATGAAAAAAAATCCTTCAGAATCCTCCCACTTATATATAGTGTGGTAATAAGGCAGGCGCCAAATTTTATCACCCACACTTTCTCATTGGTAGCCTTCCTATTCTTTGGACAGATTTAGTGTCGGCCACCACAGTGATACTCAAAAAATATGGTTGACCTTTGAGGACTCAGGGTGGTTTAGAGCACAATTGTTCCTTCTCTTTGCTGTTTGGACACCCTGCTCCTCTTAGAATTATTAACATATGCCAGTCTCTTTAAATGCTCACAGTCACATTATTAAAAAATTGAAATGCAACACCATTATTTTTTTGATTGAGCCCATAACGGAGGTGCTTGCTGTCATTTTTTTTCATGGAAGCTTTCAATTTCCTAGATAAGATCAATGGTTGACATTATTATTTGCCTCTCTTTCTTAATTTAATTTCAAATATTCTCCAGTCCTACTCTTTCTTGTTGTTAATTCATCTTTTTGTCTTTGCAGACTGTGGTGACATTCTGTTAAAAAAAGTTAAAAATTATTATTTTTATTATTTCCTATATCAGAACGAGTCACAATAAAAGCTGCATGTAACTTTAGTTGCTTGGGGTTTACATATTTTTGGACGCCATCTTGCTTTCTGTTCTAATGATGCTCAGGCCTCCATCAAAGTAGGGACCCCTGTGGTTCCTGGGGCCCCTGGGCACAGACACTGTTGCTCTGCTTCAGTTTTCCCCCCTCTGTGAGGCCTTGCACAGTAATGAGAAACAAAATTTCAAGAAAACCAAAATCAAACAACAAAACTCCTCTTAGATTGACATCCAGCCTGTGCACCATCAGCCTTGCTCGTTTTCTCCTTCTGTGTATCAAAAACAAAGATTGTTTTAATAAAGCAGTTCAAACACTGTGGCTAGCTTTTGTTCTATACAACATCTTTTTCTTCCTCCCATGACACATCATGAAGGTATACAGTATACACACACACTGGCATTCACATCAAATGATCTGTATGTGTAAACATATGGATGGCCAAATTACAACGTAACTGGACCAACACGAGACAAATGTGAAGACTATAGAATCCCTGTTGATCCTGGAGCCACATAAAATAGTCAAAACTTAAAAATAAAATAAAAGAAGATCATTCATGAGAGAGTGATGTCAGGCTGTAATAACATAAAAATATCTACTATCCCTGCTAATGTCTGCTGAGTCCATCCTTGGAATTGTCTTTATGGTCAGGTCCAAATGTTGACATCAGATTAACTGCAATATAACCAACATTTTTGGCATCATACGTTGTTGTGCAGTATTTTCAAGTTATTTGATTTAAGTGCAGTTTCTCCAACTTGAAAGAGAGACAAGCATTCACTTGAGGATTCAAACTGGGATTCACTCAACGACAAGTTTTCCTTTTATTTTTCCAAGGCATTAATCATTAGGTGATCATTAGGTGAAAAACCTTTCAAACAAGAAGAAGCAAAAAGAATAAAAACTTTAGACCATCTCTTAAAATTAAAAGCAGATATTTGCCTCCTACAAGAAACCCACCTACAAAAATCTGAAGAAAAATTACTTATTGATAAGAATTTTAGCCAAGCGTACTCTGCCCCTTATAATAGTAGACAAAGAGGAGTCTGTATACTCATACAAAATAATTTACTCTTTACTTTAAATAATACAATAACAGACCCAGAGGGCCGATACATTATTATTCAGGTGACTATATTTAATAAAATATATACACTTGGTAATTTATATGCCCCTAATAATGATGATCCGGCCTTTTTCCATGAATTTTTCTCTCAGCTGTTTGATTTAGCAGCGAACTTTACTATTATTATTGGAGGAGACTTTAACACAGTCTTAAATCCATTAATTGACCGTTCTAATAATACAACATGTAGACGATTACAATCTACTAAAGTAATAGGGGAATATATGGATTACTTTGGCCTCGTCGACAGCTGGAGACTTAAAAAACCCAAATAAGAAGGAATTTACCTTCTTTTCCGCTGTGCACCGGTCTTTTTCAAGAATTGATTATTTTCTTACAAATAACTCTATTACTGATAAAACTGTTACAAAAATACATCCTATTATTATTAGCGACCATGCACCAGTCTCCCTTTCCCTACAAGTTGATTATACCTTTAAACCACCACCGACATGGCGGTTTAACATCTCACTGCTAAACGACGCAGAGTTTGACAAAATTATAAGAAAAGAATGGGCAGACTTTTCGGAAATAAATGACTCTCCAGACCTATCGCCATCTCTTCTCTGGGAAACTGGGAAAGCAGTAATTAGAGGTAAAATTATATCATATTCATCTTATAAAAAGAAACAGGATCAAAAATCAGAAAAAGACTTGGAAGATAAAATTAAACAACTGACGGATGAGTACGCAATAAACCCAAATAACCAAATATGGACTGACTTACAAAATACAAAAATACAGTTAGACGATATGCTAACTAAAAAGACAGAATTTATAATACAACAATTGAGATATAACAACTTTGATTATAATAACAAATCAGGTAAATTTCTTGCAAACCAACTTCAACGCAATCGGGAAAAGTCTCTTATAACAGCGATTAAAGGGACAACTGGTGAATGCACACAATCACCAGAAGAAATTAATCACATTTTTTATAACTATTATCGTAACCTATACTTAGAAACTAGCAAGCCTAACCCTGAGCATATTGAGGCATTCCTCAATAGCTTAAATATACCTCAGTTAACTACTGAATATAAAGACATGTTAGATGCGCCACTTACTATAAACGAGTTGTACAGTGCTCTAGATAGTATGCCTAATGGCAAAGCACCTGGCCCGGATGGTTATCCGGCTATATTTTTTAAGCACTTCTGGTTAATGCTTGCTCCACTATTCTTAAGAGTAGTAACAGAAATTAAAACTAAGGGTTACATACGCCCACACATGAATACAGCAGCAATTAAACTTTTATTAAAGCCAGAAAAAGGCCCCACCCTTCCATCAAGTTACCGTCCGATTTCACTAATTAATACTGATATTAAAATTATCACTAAGGCTTTCACATCTAGACTAGAAACTGTAATCTTGACAATTATTCATAGCGACCAAACAGGCTTTATTAAAGATCGGCACTCTACTAATAATATTAGGAGACTCTTTAACCTTATTAGCATGTCACAGCGGCATGATAAAAAGGCAGTTATTATATCATTGGATGCAGAAAAAGCTTTCGACAAAGTTAACTGGTCCTTCCTCTTTGCTGTTTTAAATAAATTTGGCTTTGGGAAATCATTTATCCACTGGGTATCAGTATTATATGATTCTCCAAAAGCTACAGTTACTACTAATGGGATTATATCTCAGAGCTTTACTTTACAGAGAGGCACAAGACAGGGATGCCCACTATCCCCTTTATTATTTGCAAGATTTATTGAGCCACTTGCATTAGCCATACGCCAGGAAAGAAGGATTCAAGGAATTCACTCTGGGGTAACAGAACATAAAATTAATCTATATGCCGATGACATCTTACTTTATTTAGAAAAGCCGGCTACTTCGCTAGGGGAAGTATTTAATTTAATAACTAAATTCTCACAGTTATCAGATTATTCTATTAACTGGACAAAATCAACACTTCTACCTATTACAGAAAATTCATGGAACCCTGCAAGCCAGGACCCACACTACTCATTTCCTATAGGTAATTTAAAATACTTATGCATAAAAATCTCACCTAAATGAACTGATTTAATTCATTTAAACTTTTCTCCACTTCTGGATAACATTTATAGTGACTTGGAGCGCTGGAATAATCTTCCTATTTCTCTAATAGGACGAATAGCCACCATTAAAATGAAAGTTTTACCTAAAATAAACTATTTTTTCTCAATGATTCCATTTAAACCTACGGCTAAATGGTTCCAGTTGTTGGACTCAGCCGTAACAAAATTTTACTGGAATAAAAAAAAAGCAAAGATTAGTCTATCTACTCTTCAGAAAAGCAAATCCAAAGGTGGTCTAGAGGCACCAAATTTTATGTACGACTATATAGCTAACCAGCTACAATATATCGTTCTATGGGCACAACCCAACAGAGACACTAACTGTTGGTTGGAACTAGAACAGAAGGATTGTAATAACCTCAGACTTCGAGATTTACTCTTTATTACAACATCGATTAAGCGTCATAATTGTTTTAAAAACCCAATGATTTCCGCCACCGTGACTGCCTGGTGGAAGGCACTAGAATTGACAAAAGCCCAAGTGGAGCCCTGTGGACTTTCTCCCCTATGGCATAACCCCGACTTTCAACTTAACAACCAACCGTTTCATTTAGCTGTGTGGGAGCAGAAAGGAATTACACATCTCCACCATCTCTTCTCAGATAATATGTTTATATCATATACATCCTTGCTCCAAAAATACAATATAAAAAACGGAAATTTTTTACATTATCTACAAGTTAAAAATATGATAAAGAAAAAAATTCCAACACTTCGGGGTACGCTCCAACCGCCTGTTTTAGCTAAAGATATTAACAAGCTTTGTCCGACAACAACAAAAAAACTTTCAAAAATATATAAGTTACTTTCATATACTGATAAAATGTCTTTACCCATCTCGAAATGGGAGACAGACTTGTCTACAGCACCGGAACCTGACTTTTGGATTCAAGTTTGTGAAAACGCATTTAAAATGACAAAACACACAAATTTACAACTTATCCAATATAAAATTATTCACAGAACATACATTACTCAATATATGATGAAGAAAATGGGACTCTCAGACTCCGACATTTGTCTCCAATGCTTACAAAACACTACAGACACTTATGTTCATGCTTTATGGTTATGTACTCCGGTTATGTATTTCTGGACTAAAGTCTTAGAAAAACTTTCCGCTATTTTGGACTGTAGGATACCTTTATCTCCAAACTTGTGTTTGCTAGGTGACCTAACAACAACTGACTTACCACATAAACAATTTCAATCTACACTTGTAGCCCTTACTATCGCTAAAAAAACAATTCTTGTTAACTGGAAAAATAAACAAACTCTGAATATCGACCAATGGTCTAACCTCCTCATAAATCACATTTTAATGGAAAAAATATCTGCCTCAAATAAAAACCAAATATCAAAATTTATAGAAACATGGTCTACGTATATAGAATTTTTTAACCTAATTCCGGTTACTTAATTCTGTCTGTTAGCGAGAGCCACTACATCGTGATAACTTACATTGATGTTTCTGCATTTGGCAATTTATTATTATATTATATTATTAGTATGGGATTTTTTTTAATGGGCTTTAGGTGAACTGATGAATACACACACGCTCGCACGCACACACACACACACACACACACACACACACACACACACACATACTCACCCACATACAAAAAAAAAAAATATATATATATATATATATATGTGGGTATGTGTATATATATATGTATATATATTTAAAAAAAAAACATTTATTAAATTTTTTTAATTGACTTGTTTGTTTGTTTGTTTTTTAAAAAAGGAGAGCAATGATGATGTCAAATCGAATGAACAATACTGAGCTCTAAAAAAAAAAAAAAAAAAAAAAAAAAAGATCTTGCTGACAACAAAATTCGTACATTCAATAGCTCTGCTCGATTATACACATACAGTATATTTTTCCAGCAATATATCAGGAGAAAATACTGTTTCTGCTTAGTTTGGACCTAAAGTAACAAAACATACCAAATTACTAAAAGACGAAACCTGCAGATTTATGATATACAATATTATACGACAAAAAGTTGTAGTTCCTGTACGAAGAGTTGTTTCATGACATACAGTATTTAGCCTCACCCATAGAGCAGTTCATTACTCACACCAGTGCCCTGAAAGGGAACCCTCCCGAACCCCCCCATTGATAGAGGTGTTGCTTCAAACACACCAACACAAATTATTACTATTACTGCAAAACAACGACACAAAGGTTGTACTTTTTTTCTTCACTTGTTAGAAATTGAAACCACTTCAACTCCAGTACAACCGTCAGAGACTATAATACAAAATTGTTTCATCACTTTGGTGGACAATTAAAGTTTAAACACATCAGTCATTTTCCTCTCTCACCCCTCCACTCTCCTCTGAATGTTCTACAACTCTCTGTCCGGGATGCGTCGTGCATTCCTCATTCTTCCAGCGAGATTACTTTGATTATTGCTGTCATCGCATATTTGTTGCCACTGTGTGTTTAGGTGGTAATATGTTTCCCTGGCCTCATCCAATTTGCTTGGAGTCAATGGGTTTCGGAGGAGGCATGCAAAGAAACAAAGGGCTCATGACCAACTGAGGCTAACTGACTCTCCTCAGGTGATAATTGGCTGCTGATGTAACATCCAGCCACATGTAATTAATTTGTGTGAAAATGTGTATGTGTTGTAACATGTAGTTTTAGTAAATAGCACATGCTCACTTCTATGTACATGATGTAATGTACATAGAAGTGTAATGTATTACTTTACCTCATGACTGACCTTTGTGCTTGTCAAAACTGTTTTGTGTAGAGTGACCATATTCTGGTTAGCCAAAAAATGTGGCGTTGGGTGGATCTGAGGAGTGGTCAAGTGCAGTGCAACAGCATTTAACATTTAACTTAAATTAAATTAAATACACATTAGAGATTACAAACAGTAATAATAATTAAACGTCTGTGCTTTTTCACCAAACCAGTGATCCATACATCCATATACAACCCATATATCTATTTCTACACTGTTTATCAGAGGTGGGCTACGGGCATTCCGTCAGGACTGACGGACTGTCCGTCTGATAGAAACTTTTTTTTTCATTCATTTTGTGTTTATTTCAGGCAACATATCCCAATTGACATCGGTAACAAAAACGTAAAGAAAAGTACATGTTAAATCTAGAAACAAAATGCCTTAAAGGGAGTGGGAAGAAGAAAACTTATTTAATCCCACCCATTTTCTTACACATTCAATGTAAAACATAGAAGCACTCACCACTTCCGTCAAAAATTAACTTGCAACTTTTTGTTTCAAAACTGATAAGGCAATTATCATTGACACGATGTAACAAAAATATTTACATGAGTGTTGCCACAGGCAAAAAATTGTTAATTGCATTACATCAGTAAATTTTCTACAAACATTGGTAACAAAGGAAACAATACATGTAATAGTAAGGATAGCGCATACCAACACTGTTAATAGGCAATACGTACAAACAATGGTAAGAATATGACAAACAAAAGTTGACACTAGGAAAACAGACCAAATCTCATGTTATAAATTTATAAATCTGAAAAGTATATAGGCATTACTTTATTAGAATATCTTATGAATTATTTTAGTTATTTAAAGGTTTATGTATATGTATACGTAACTTAAAAAAAAAATGGACTAAACATTGATGGAAGTGGGTTTTCATCCCTCAGTGTAATTGGGTTAGGTACCGACAGATCTCTTGGTCCTTCACTGACTGACGGTCATTATGTTGACAATTGACGAATGACGGCCTGATGGAATGCCCACCAGTCCTAAAATAGTGGCACAAGTCTAGCACAAAGCACTGGCTAACTGTGCGCATTAGTGGTTTTCTTTCTTTGATATGTTCGTAGACTTTGCACCGGTAGAATTGGGCATAATGGAGCATCTGAGCCGTTGTGCACTTTTGTTGGATGGAACTGTTGGAAAACGTTCCTTGTTTTCCACGTGTTCATAATGTTGATTATCAGAATCAGACAATGAGATCGGTGAAATCAGGTTTCCTTCGAAGGATTTTATTTTCAAAAGCTTTTGAGACAGATAGAGGGGGCCAAACGCCGCCATTGTTCTTCCCCATCTGTGTCCTCTCCTCCAACGTGCAAAACACTAATATCCTTCAGTCATCCCAAAAGCCCCTCCCCTTTCACTTCCACCAATCCTTAACCGCGCCCCTACCCTTCTTCTTCTTCCTTTGCTGTCCCTCCCTCTGCTGCCCCCAAGCAGTCACAAGATAGAAAACAGGAGATCAGATCATCATTGATGTGCAAACAGAGCCAGACATCCTGGCTCCAGCCAACAGTTATAATTAAATTGAAACAGAAGATTCACTTCAGAACAAATAGTTTTCCCAACCAATCGTAGGGTGTCCGATTATGCCGGGTTTGACATTGCGGAAATAGAAAAAGATTCGCTGGGGTCCATGCATGACATTGGCTGGTATACAGCAAGATCTCCCCTTGTGGATAATGTAGTCGGCTGTGCATGTGATGTGGCCAATTGGAGACCGCCTTGCACCAACGGCCATCCTTGTGTGAACCATCCCCCTAAACACCTCCTGACCCCTACTAATTGTGTTGCACAGTCAGGGGGTGTTGTCATACAGTATTTATAAATGAAATCCACCATACACTCATACACTTCCATGGAATTCCGAATCTGTCTGCCTGCGCCTCAAGCAATCGCATTGCACCACCTGCGCTACTAGTTAGACCTGGTTTTACTGAGTCTAAAATCTAGTCTCCTTTTTGTGACCAAATTGGCGAAGCGCTGATGGATGCCAAGGGTGTCTACCAAATTCAAAAAATGCACTAGACTAGACTTGGCCTAGACTAGACTCAGCTGTTTTTAGGCTGAGCGCAGTCTGCTTTCTGTTACCAAATTTCCAGATGCGCTGAGGGCACGACATCTGTGTCCAACTGAAACCCATAGAGGCGCAACACCGGCCCAATCAAGGAAGACTACACAGGAAAATTGAGTCAAGTGCACAGGCACCAGTCTACGAAAATAGAACCCTAAGAATTTAACCCAATGAATCCATACTGGTTGTAGATGAGAATAGTAGAGTCAACCTTACTAGGTTGGGCTTAGAGGTGGGTAGTAACTAGGGGTCGGACGATACGGCTAACTCATGATTCAATACTGTGATGATATGTGGCCCAAGATAACGATAGTATCATGATACATGATATTCGATATATTGGCAGAAATTTTCTCTACGATATATCACGATATTCAGTATGTGAGTGACAGTGAAAACTTGCCGAATGTTCTTCACCAATAATGTCTAGACACCAGTTCTTCGCCACTGCTTCTGCCTGCTTTACCACCATTTAGGGTATTAGCGCCCCCACTAACAGGACAGGCGAGATGAAATACTGACAGTGACAGCAAAGGATCACAAAAGTCACCGTTCAGATTGGATCACGGATTTGAGTCACAGATCAAATCGTTTTATGGATCAGAAAATGAGATAAATAGTTTTTCTTTTATAAAACACTTTTCCCCATGAAATAACAATAATAAAAAATCAACTCAAAATATCAAATTTGGTCATTTTGGATTTAGGAACACAACTTTAAGTGCAATAAGAGGCAGATACATTCTTATTTTATACTTGTTCCATGTATAAAATAGGTTATTAATGGCTTAAAGATATGTTCCTAAAATCTAAATGTCGATATTTAATATTTTGAGAATTAGTTTTTATTTATTGGAAAAGGTGTTTTATAAAATAAATGAAGACAGAGTTTTAATAATGAAAAAGACAAAGTCCAATTTAAAGCACATTCCCTTCCTTTAAACATGGAGATTGACTTACAAAGAAGCCTTTGCTCAGGATATTTAAAAATTAAGAAAAAGTAAAGAAAGAAAGCCAGGTAGGTGTCACTAATTACTGTTGCCAGCCCTTTTTTTGCACTTCAGGGCCACTGTACCAGCCAGGCATTAATGGTAATTCTAGCTGCTAGCCAATAACGTCGAAGACTTGAGGCATATCATACAATGACGATGTAATTAACTAGCGGTTTCTTAGCATCCTAAATTAGCGATTAAATATACTTTCGGGATAGCATTGTAAAATGTTGGCAGAAAATATGTAATTTCAATAAAAACTTCGATATGTAAGACAACACGTCAAAAAGAGAAGTCAAGCTGGCGGTGAAGAGGAATAAATTTATTTGTCCTCTTTGCGTGTTCCAAAAATTTGAAGACAGATTTAATGTAAGAAAAAACACCTTTGCAAAAATGGTTTAATAAAAAAAACAGAGATCTCTGGACATCGTGACAGACTCCAAACATCACGTAACAGGTGGAATTTCAGAGTGCCGAATGTGTCTCTTCCGCGTGTAAAATGGCTTCTTATAGTTAAACAGACCGCCTCTCTTTCATTTGTAGACAAAACATACTCTCTGGGTACTTTTCCGTGAGCGATGGCGCAAACAGAGTCAGGGTCAGGGGTGTGTGTGTTCGAGACAGATTCTGTTCTCAAGGACCAAATGTGTGTTTTCGCACAGAACACTGAGAAAGAATTTTTTAGACCAAACAATATGTTCCAGCTTAAGGTCAAATTATACTGAGTTCAACACTACCTCACATCTACAAAACATTTCGACAAGGTTAATATAAAGAATTAAAATGTTAATAATGTATAACAATGGTTAATATATGAAATAAAGAATTTAAATGTTAATAATATCTAACAGCGGTCACGTCGCCGCGCAGACTGACTTAAAAATAAAGCTCGCCAAGGCTTTATTCATGCAACACACCAAGGAACACTGTGTTGTAACACTCATCGAAGGCATACAGCCGTTATTTTACTACAAGCGTGTGGAAATATGCCTAAATAAATACAAATTTTATGCATGTGGTTGAATACATTTAACAGACAAAAAAAGATGAAGCTGCTGCTTCTATTTGACTGATGTCAATTCATCACGTACAAATAGATCTTATAAAAAAAAACTACTTTCAAAGGCCAATGCTAATGTCTTTACTTTAGTTCAGAGTCCTTCTTATGGCATATATTAGTATAAGCAAGCCTTCTTCCCCAAGCTTTGTTCTCTGTTGACTCCCAGTGTGAATCCCGTGTTAATTGGGTAAATGACGGTGTGTGTGTGTGTACAAACGGTGCCACCCAGCACTAATGGCGACACCAGCAATCACAACAAAAAGGCCGCACCAGTCAAGGCTACGTTTGTGATTAAAGCAAAACCGCCATGGTGAGGTGTAACAAAACGGCATACAGTGAGCTTTGAAGCTTATTTATGGCGCTTTATCTAATCCCTACCACCCGTGGCTATCAATGAGATATGGATGCATTATTCATGATAATGTATGACTTTAACTGGTATGCAGATTCACAACAAAGATTTATTTTATTTTTTTGCACCTCAAAATGACCAATTACTTTTTTTTCATTTTATGGCATCTCAGAATAAATAGAATAATGAAATAAAAAGTCACACTTTGTCATTTGATGGAACATTTCATTTTCCCATCTGTCTTGCGAGGTTCACACTCCTCAAGCAAAGGGATTTCTTGGTGCAACTTTTACTTGGAAAATCAATTTTACTTCTTTTAAGGGAGACCAGAGAACCCCAATGGGCCTAAAGGCTAACTTTAAACCCAGTTTAAGTCCACATAAGGAACGCAAGAGTCCACAAATAAAGACGTCTCAATGTAATTGTGTACCTTACACTTCTGGGTGTATTGTATTGTTTGTAAGCAAGCATGTTCCCCGTTTTCTTACAATAGATACACAAAAATGTCTCTCTTTGTGACGCCAACATGAAACAGCCGAGTCAAACACTCCTCTCAAACTGGAGACTTCTTGAATTTTGGTTTTATTGATCAGCCAGCCAACCACTTTTGATGCCATTTATAAGAGATTGCTGTCACCATATTCATCTGCTCACCATCTCTGGTCTGTATCCGGAAGTCTATGCACAGTTTTTGCAGCTGCCAACTACGATTCTTTTGGATGTATCCGTGTATGTTCAGGTAATTGAAAGTGTTGTCTTGACCTGAACTAAATCTGAGTAAGTTGCATCAACTAATAGCCTACACATTTAATTTTTTCATCAATTGTTTCATTTTGCACTTTAACTCCCCTTAAGTGATGTTGGCATCGAAATGCAGCTCACATCTGCTTGGAATACTATAATAATATTTATTGTACTTTATTAATTCCTCAAGGGAAACTTCTCCTTGCTCTGAGCTCGATTTTTGTTTCCTACTTGACTGGACAGAAAGAGCCAATACACATGCATGCACAAATGATACCATTGGCATGGAGACAAAATGGGAGACATTGGAATAAAATGAAATATTAAATACTGTATACTTACCAGTAAAAACACTTTGACTTTGAAGCATAGCAATATATTTCCTTTTTTTTTGTTCAGTCCAAGATGTGTTGCTGAAGAATATTAATTATCAGTCTCTGACTTAGTTCCCCATTTTAATCCCCGAGGAGCTATTGAAAGGGACAAAGAACCTGTTAAAGTTAAATAAAGTGAGAGGGAGGCCTGACGGGATTTAAATTGTGCCTTTCAATGATCATTATGAAGAGTGTAAGGTTACTCGTCAACGGATGAACTAATGCCTATTATTTACTTTTAACCCGCAGCTGCAGTCAATGTGAGTGGCATCATGCAGGCTAGGATCGAGGTATTATAGTTTCAACATCCTAATGCCATCAAACTGGTCAGTGGACACATCAATCATATTCCACACATGTAGAGAGGGGATCAAACTGCATACCCATTTCGTGTGATCATTTGATGTCACCATTTGATGTCACACAGTAAGCCTTAATGCAAATTTAAAATGAGAGCAAATCTCACAGTGATAACTACTTAGACAAAACTATGCTTTAATTTTGATGTTTGCAAAAAATACACAAATAGTTTGAACACTAATCAAAAGTATCTTGGTTATCTTTGTGGTCAAGGCTCTTTAAATGACTTCAGAATGTGGATGATACATTTAAAGAAATATCGCACATAACAGGAGGCATAATGAAGTTTGTCAAGTGTTGCTAAAACTCACACTTTCTCATTGCTTTACTTGTAAATGGGAGTGTTAAAATGTACCTTCAAGTTGTAAAATGAGTTGAAGAGCACATCTTTCCCCTTGTGATGGTGCTGGTGAGGGGGTGAGCATGTCTTCAATCTGTTTTTCCATCTGCATACAAACTGTAAAACCTGCCGGGTTTCAAATAGCAAATGATTTGCAGCATTCAATATAACATAATCTTGCAGGCTCAAACTTGTCAAGAAATTGCATCATAAACTCTCAGTTTTAACAAGAAAGGATCATCTCCACAGATGTTCACACTTGTTGTGAGTGGCCATTGTTTTAAGGCCCATTATTTGGAGCACAGTTAAATGAAGGTTCTGTTTCCACGCTAAATCCATCTAAAAGGTGTATTTGATCAATCTGCCTTAGACAGATAACAATGGCATATGAGAAATCATGCTCCCAGCATGCAACTTTCTCAGCTTGATAATAAATGAAAATATTCTTTAGTGAGCACAAATCCTTTTGGGTCTTGGCCAGTTTTATCAATGTTTTTGCTTCTCATCATAAAATGTTGAAAATGTTTCTTAAAATACGAAATGGATTAAACTGTTAGCATAAGATGAAAATTATTTTGTACAACACTACCTGACCTATTTGAATATGTATATGGGGGGGGGGGGGAATCATTTCTATTACAGAGTAGTAGTACCATAAATTCAAAAGAAATGGTAATAACATTGCATTCATTTTTTAAATTTATTTTTTTTAGTAGAAAAAAAGGTAAGTCTGTATATAAATCTGTCACAGTCAATGTGAAATTTTAGCCAGCACTTGATGACTGGAAGGAGCCAAACTTTTCAAAAGGAACTGCTAGTTATCATAGCATTATTGCATATACAATTATTATTGGACACATTTTCTTCTCATCCCCAGTGACTCTCTCTTTCTCTTACTTGAACCATTTGCTCCCCTTCACTGTGTCTCCATCTCAACCCAACCGGTCGAGGGAGACAGCTGACCTGCACTGAGGGCCCTATTTTCAAAGACAGCCTGTGCATTCAGCATAAAAACAGGCACAATCTTCATTTTCCTGCCGGGGCAATTCTAGCTCACCATGTTTGAGACGTGTTTGTTGGTCTGGCAAAGTCCACTAGATTTGTCCTTTGGACGCATGATTGGGGGTGGAAGACGGTCTCCAAATGTCCTTCTACACACAACTTTGCAAAATATGAAAATGGAGAGCTTTTTCCAGTTCCTTTTAAATGTACTTGCACCCTCTGATCTCCTGCACCACGTGATTGCATCTTGATTGGCTGGGAGTTGTCTATGTTCATTCCCACAACAGTGAAAAGACGACCTGTGTTAGTGTAGGAAAATACCAGAAGAAAGATTACTCCAACCATGCGAACGGTTAGGCTTTGCAGTCTGTTCAAGGATTTTTTTTTTTGAGGTAGTTTTCCCCCTTCTGCCGCCAAAGTACTTCATCAAGTAGTGTTAAGTGAGTTTTCTTTCATTCATGCAGAGTGTACTTTTAGACTTGTTTCATATGTGAAGTGCCTCAAGATCACGTTGTGACTGTGAATAATTGAAACTGACTTGACTTGGTCAAAATTTAAAATGTCGAAAGTTCACTGAAAATGAGAGTCTTCATGATGCTGGATGCTCACAGAGATAAATAAGTGGTGGTGGTATTATCATTCCTTAAGCACTGTAGACAAGGCCAATTAAATACAATCAAATATATCAAAAGATGTCAAAAACTTCAAAGCTATTTTTTAAAATATAATTACATTACAATACATTCTACCAAATATAATACATCAACATCATTTTAAGTTACAGTTGCTTTTCCCCTGCAACATTAAAAAAGCAGTTACAGCTCAGTTATATCTGATGACTTCAATTGCAAAAAATAGAAAATAATACTGCAGCTCAAGTGAATGAACCGTTCATATAAAAATAAAGATCTAGTTTTATTATTGTTTATTACTGTAGCATTTATTCAAATGTGTGTTTCTGTTTCGACTTAAAACAGCATCTGCACTAGATTCAGCTTCAGTGGTGTTTTTGATCAAATGCAGCGTCTTGCATTTGAAGGCTGTGGTGCAGCACATAAGGAAAACGATGTATGTGTGTGACTCATACGTGTAAACCACAGAGTGTGTGTGTGTGTGTGTGTGTGCCACTTTCTCCTTCTGACTGAAGGAGAAAAACAGCCAGGGAGAGTATATCAGTGTGGCACCCTGCTCCAGAACATTCTTGATGAAGCAAAGGTTGTCTTCATTAGGTGCATTAATATTCATGACAAATGGTAATTTTGACACAGAAAAGGTCTCAGTAACCTTTTCTCATGCATTTTTTCACTTCTCAAGGAAATTACAGTCCGGCAATGACTTAATTAATGCTTGGTTTCCTCGCCGAGTCGTTTGAGGGCCTGTCACTTTGAGGTGGGGTATCTGTCTCACAGCGACAGCGATTGAAAGGGAGAGATAGAAAAAGAGAAGTGGAGTTTTTTTGCAGAGACGGGGAAGGGACATGATCAGTTGACACAGCGCCTTCTTATTTACCATTGGATCGTCCATCTCTTTTTTGACTCCCTCCCTATACTATAGTATCGGAGCTCGGCGCATTTCTCCGCCTCCTTCATGCTCTGGTGTACGTTGTGGCGTGTTGGTATATCGAGGATGTCACCCTCAAGGCCTCGCATTTCAGCCTGCAGATCATGAGACGTGACAGGATGTGACTTTTCACTTTCCTCTCTTTATCATCTCAGGGATGCTTCTGCAGCAGAGCAGCGGAGCACTGCAGCCCTCCGCGCCCGGGCTGCCGTGCGCATAAAAACAATTCACGTCACACAGCATCACGGATGGTGAACAGTACATGGACATCTGACATATTTGCCAGATTGCTTCGATTTGAAGGAAATTAACTCATACAGAACTATATTATATTTTAAGAGTGTATTTACATTAATTTATAAAGAACTGAAAGAGGCTGTTCACCTTTTGATTTGGCTGGATTTCAAATTGATTTTTATCCACCACAAGATAATAATGATAATAAACAACTATGTCTAGAAATGGTCTTTGAACATCAGAAAACTTTTAAAGTAACTTTTGAAGATGTTACTCGATGATACAATGATATTTATGTCGTATGTGTTTTGCTTGACCATCATCTTGGCAACATTTCCAAGTTTTATGTGTATCAATCATTATGTACGTACATTGTTGGAATTACCTGTACTTTACGGTTCTCTTGTCATTATGTTTTCAATGGTTTCTCCTTTGCTTATCATCACTGGTCCCCCATGTGATTGGATACACACAGAAAAGTTGAATTTAACAATTATTGAGAGACTTTTGCCTTTTTCTATTTGTTTTAATTATTTCTTTAATTTCAAAAGCCTACACTACCTATACTTTTAAAAGTGACAACATTTGGTGATTTTCATATCTCAATTAGAAATAACTCATGACTTCGTCTGGCCTGCAGGCAAAAATGCTTCAAAAATTATCCTCGTGAAAGCACACCGCTACTGTGCTTTTCCCAGCCCTGTTCGCGTAGAGATGTGTGTAGAAAAGTCCTTTACGTAAATAGGCAGATCGCTACGCAGCCTTTTTACGTCACTGTATTATTCCTGTGCGAACGTACGTGCATTTGTGAATTCAAAACACACTTAGTGCACAGCAAAGCGGTAAGATGACGCCACTCTGGGGAATATAAAACTATTTTCACGCCTTCCATTTTAGGAAAAACGTAAACTTTTGAAGGATGGGAGACCAACGCCTTAGCTACCGGATCTTCAGCAAAGTAAGGGACAGAGAATTATTCGTACTTTTCACAAAGAATGGTGCAAAAGTAAAGATCCACAAAAGGGTTTGTGGATGTGCTTCAATTAAATGGCTGTTTATGGTTTATGTTTTTTATTAAACATATAAACATAAAGAAAACACAAAACACATTACAAGTTTAAAATATAAATTGAAGTAAAAAAGAAAAAACTGAATAGGAAGAAAGAAAAGAGTTTGTATGTTCAAAGGGGGTAGGAGGAAGTTAAAAACTATCTAGTTATCTAGTCTTATCCCCTTATTCGTTTTATGTTGATAAAATGATAAGGTAATGTATTTCAACAAAAGGAAATGTATAAAACTAGTCATATATACAAATGCACTTTAACATATCACACTCACATATACAATTTCCATTACACTCATACCGATAAATCCCAAAAAATTACAGCATTTATACATTTTTAACAGCTGATGTCTGATGTAAGTAAACATTTTTTACTTTGCTTTTAAACATTTTTTTTTAATTCAGTAAGTGTTTTAATTTTTTGTAGACACTTGTACGCCTTATGTTATAAGGACTCTCTCTAATTTCAAACAGCTTCTGAGTACTGTGGCATAGTAGATTGTTGTGTACTTTATACATTATTTGTGCTATTTTTAATTCCACTAAGTCGTAAAATTTCATTGTATTTGAGTTAATAAACAGAGAATAAGTTGGTTCTGTATATTTAGGGTTAGGTCCGTTTTACTTTACATGGTGTTTGGCATTGCTATTGCTATTGCTATTGCTAGCTTGATTTTGTGAGGAATTAGGCTGTTTTACAGGGAGTTATTCACTTTGTTAAATTCTTTCCGGGCGGGTTTGAAATGGTCAGTTTTTCGTTGTGCGGCAAATGGGAGGCAGAGTGTACTGCAACGTTTACTGTGGCTGGCAGATTGCGTACTGGCTGACGGTGGCCCAGAACTTTAGCTGAGTGGCAAGTGTTGAGCTGCCGCACCGGAGGCAATTTTGCGAGATTGCGTAGCAAAAAACTTCAAAATAGAGACATTTTTTGTTGTTTTTTTATTTTCTGCCCATACAGAGGAGGCATATATTAAAATAGTTTGAATATATGGCATCTTGTATCTGAGTATCAAGTATCTCGAGGTCAGGCTTCGTGTGTTTTTTTAGAAATAAAAATATAGTCACCCTAGGATACGTACACTCACCTGCCGACACACACGGTGTGTGCGTCTCAATTTGCGACTGCCCGCCTACCCAAATCTAGAGCTCACTGCACGTCACTATATATATACATATATATATACAGACGCTCCCCTACTTACGAACATTCGAGTTACGAACAACGGTACATACGAACATTTCTGCGCGTACAGTATGTCGAAAAATGTTCGGAAAGAGATGCTGTAAGTTAGATTTTGTATTGCGCGTAGTGCTTCTTTCCGCCGCTAATACCGACGCTTGGCGCTGTGGGAGCTCTGGAGGCTCAGCAACGTGTCGAGGAGGGGGAGGAAGAAACGCCGGTCCCCATGAAGGAGGAAATAACTTTTGAAGCCGATTCCAGCGACGACGAAGAATCTCTCATGATATAAAATCCTCCTCTTCCTCCTCCTCCATCATCTCCTTAAGCATCGAGTACATCTTCCAAAAGTAAGTTAAACTTCATTTTATTTATCTTATTACGTACATGTACATACTGTGTGTGTCTCTCGCTCTCTCTCTCTAACATACGTAGTACAGTACAGTACTGTACGTATTCTCTCCATTTTATTAAAAGTTTTTTTCAGTACAAACCAATGCAGGTTACTTGTACAAGCCTTAAACATACTTATATAAACCTTCAATATACTTATATAGGCTTTAAACAATACAAAATACAAAATATAGCACTGAAGCAACTTACGAACAAATTCACCTTACGAACGATCGTCAGGAATGTAACTCGTTCGTAAGGTGGGGAGCGTCTGTATATATATATATATATATATATATGTATATATATACATATATATATATATATATATATATATATATATACAGTATATATATATATGTGTGTATATATATATATATATATATATATATATATATATATATATATATCATTTTAAAGAAAAAACTATACGGGATGTAGCATTTTTCCTTACAATTGCATGAAATTGTGGCATTTTTTAAATTTCTAGTCCTTAAACGTAAAACAGCCATAATGTTGTACACTGACACCTTGAAATAAGGCCGAGCATCTGCCCGGTATTCACCCATCACGATTATTTCATTTTCAAACTAAACACATTTTACTTCTTAACTAGAGGTGAGTTGATGACGATAATAATGCCAAATCATTTTAAAGGAAGACCTATATATCCCATATGTATAGATTTATGTAGCACATGTCCTGCCATAAGTGTTTGTCACCCATACATGTGCATATCTGTGAGTGTATCTAACAAAATTACTGAAGTTAGATTTGGCTGCAGGGTAGCAATTAAGGATGCTTGCTCTTTGTCTTCCCATCTTGCTCAGAGTTATTATATCATGTGGCAGTGTATTACTTGTTTATTGCATTTTAACCCCTTAGAAACATACTTTTATGTGACTCTAACCAATCATCACACTATCTGTCAGCAACAACAGTACAGGCAATATACAAAAACACACACACACTGATCCAAACACACATAGCAATCTACACCACTCAGTCCTTCCCTCTTGCTCTAAGACAGTAAAACATTTGAACATAAGGCAGCATTTCCTTTATCATGTCCCATAAAAAATAGTAATTTGCTGGAGCCCCTTGTAGCGCAATATGGAAGGCAGTGTGTTTTCCTGATAATGTAGAGATGACAGATAGCCCCGGACTGGGAGGTTTCACTTCACTCCTGGTACCAGTGTAATAAATTGCAGAAGGAGAGAAGGAAAGAGGCGGTCAGAGGAAAGCAAGAGATGGGCTAACAGATAGCGACTCCGCTGACGTCTCTCTTCTCTGGCTAGCGGAAGGCTGCACTGATTTTACACTATGAAAATATAGGATTAATTAGGCCGGCAAGGGAAGGCAGCCCTGTCTCATTACTGGCAGACTAGCCCACCACGTTTTCCACCCCCCCAAAAAGAAAAAGAGATCGCCACTAACAGCCGTCGCACTAATGCCAGAAGACATCGTCCTCTTTTTCTCTGTACATCGCCCTTATTATCTTATTTAAAGCCACTTAAGGAGGGTCCCAAAGGTGGACGACACAGTGGATTCTCCTCACTGTGCAGCACTTTAATCACAGCATCTCCTCTCTTTTCACCTTAGTTACACCGGAGAAAATGTAGCTTTCACAGAGTTTTTCAGATGAGCGCCATATGTGTGATTGGGTGGGACAGTGGTGGCACACTCTCCACTTTGTCACAGGAATAATTAGTCTATGGAGACTTTGCCCTGACTGTGTTGATCCTCTGTTCTTCTGGCTTTATCCATTTTCATAGATAACGTGTGACACAGTCATCGTCTGCCCCCTCCTCTGAAACATCTGTGACGCTCCATCATACCCTGCTCACGGTCAGCTCTTCTTTCTTATTAGTTATCAAGTGCATGGAAGGTCACTGCAGGGCACTTTTTTCCACATTTTGATCATGATCAAGTGATCATTGAGTTTATAATCTCACAAAGATTTCATTGGAAGTGCGTAACCACCACTGCAACTGGGGTGCTTTTCTTTTCCGCTTTTCAGTATGTTTTCCTGAGATTACCTGTAAAATGTTAGCCTCTGTGAGATCAGTTTAGGCATTCACAAGATCGTCTATGGGTAAGTTGAGGGCCCGACGTCCACAAACGAGCGCCGCGCAGTCTGGACCAAGGGGAAGTCTTTAAAAAGTGAGTAGGAATAGTCTGTCTCTGTTCTGCCTCAGGTGTTCTTTTGAACAAATAAATAAATTGTATGTGAACAGAAAAAACTAAATAACCTCAGGTGTGCTATTGCTCCAGACAGGAGAGACGCCAAGCATGTGCGTAAGTGATTTGAGCAGCAGTGGAAGGAGAATGCGTCAGGACAGTGGCCACCTTCCAATTACAACATATTTTGTTTTGCATAAAGTTATATAAAAATAAAAGTCAAGTCAAGCTTCGCTTGTCTTTTTTATTTTATATTTATCTTCTGTTTTGTTCGCTTTTTGCAATATCATGATGTACTCACTTTGATTGTCTGTTTACATGTATTTCTTTAAAAAAAAAAAATTCTTGTGTCCACTCACAAGTCCGTGCTTGTGTGATGTATTGTGAAAGTGACGGTTGACGAGGTGTTGGAAAATTTGGGTATTATTTATATTTTTCTCAAGGTCTACGTTACTAAATTATCCCCAAAACTTATCCAATTGCGTGTTCGTTAATTCTTCACTCACAAAACAATAACCAAAAAAACAATTAAAAGGCTCACAAAGGCTTATAGCATTTTGTCAATTTTTATCTTCCAAAGTTCGGCTGGAGAACAAATTTAGGATCCTCCTAGGCTAGAGAGAGAGAGGGAGAGAAACAGAGAGACAGAGAGCACTTCTTTCCCATCGCAAATGCCGTTTGTAGTCGATGATTTGTCGACCTGGTCAGGGTTCGAACGACGCATCATCTGATGGGGGGTACTTGCTTCTCGCTCCAACATAAGTTTGGCTCTTTTGCCGTTCTTCACCTCCTTCCCAAAACGGAATAACATGTTTGTTCAAGGAAACTCACAGTGGCCAAAGACTATTTTATTTAAACAATTCAAGTAGTTCATATTTACGCTGCAGAAACTGTGATTTAAGTGATCAATGATTAACGTTTAGGAGTGTTAGTTGTATTTTTTAATCGTAATTAATCACATGATATCAATAATTAACTCTTGATTGATCACAAATTAATCTCACATTTTATCTCTGTTTTAAATGTACAGTTAATGAGCTAAAATATACCACCATATTTGTATTAGGTTAACAACTCCTGCCCCCACTTTTTCATACTCTTAATAGTGGAAAAATATGTCAACCTAATACAAATATGGTGGTATGTTTTAGCTCATTGATACAGTAATCCTATACTGAATTATAAAGTTGTTTGAAGTTAAAGTTAAAAAGATGTACTGTACTGTAAAAAAAAAAAAAACAAAACGTGTGAGACATTGATTTGTGTTTAGGTCATTTTTCTGCCAGTATATGGCATAAGTGTTTAATGTTGGACATTGATGACACCACAGTTGGAAGGGGCAGGCGTTAATAGAATGCTAAAAAAATTAGTGGTGTTAAAGAGACTTTAAATTAACTCGATATTAACACACTAATTGTGACACCCCTACTTATAATGTAATATAATACATTTCATAATAATAAAAAATAAATAAATATAATATAAATATAATAATATAATATATAATAGTATAGTAACATAGCAGGCCTTCTGCTGAGTGGCCTGTATTAAGAACATATTGTTTTCAGAAACTTGTCAAGAATAGGATAAATCAGGGTTGGGCAATTAATTTTGCAAGGGGGCCACATGAGAAACTGGAAAACTGGCCAAGGGCCAAGCCAACATGTCAACCGGGACTTTGTCTATATTATTTGTATTTAGAAAAAGTGTATTGTATTGTTTCAACAAATTGCTACATGTGCGGACATGTTATGTGTTGATATAACTAGGAAATACAACATTTAAGTAAAAAACAGTCAGTAAAACTGCATCTTTATACTTTAAAAATTATAACATTAATTTTTTGCACTAACCGTCAAATTATATTTGCCTTTCCTAGTCAGGACTCACAAATATACTGTATATGTGGGAAATATAATTTTATTGACAGTGATTAATTTTAATAGACCCAAATATGTACAGTATACAGTACGAAACTGTATAGTTGTGTACGTTATTACCAGGCCAAATATTTTTGTCCGTCATCCCCCACCATGCGAAAAATAAGAACATTGCTAACATTCGGGCCACAGTCATCTGCTCGTCTCTTTCTTGGAAAAATAGTTACGACAAAAGATTTGCGATTTGAATTCAAAACCTCAGACTGTACCACACTAGTAAAAATTGAATTCAAGCAAATAGTTTTGCATGGCAACTTGACACATTAGGCAATGTTGACCACTTCACGTTGGATGTCACATGAAGAACAACAAGACGTGAGACTGTCAAGAGCAGCCACTTGTGACTGTGACCTTGTTGTCCCGTGCACCAGACACACCTCGCAGCCAATTGCAACATGTTGTGGAGCCGACATCATGAAACCTAATTAGATTGTTGAGTCAATCAGCATCCCACAGGTACCTAACATGGCTGTAAAGAACAACAATCCTTTCTAATTGCCTGGAGTATGATTACACCTCTCACCAGGACAGAGTGCTTCAAACATGCTTGTTTTTGTTTTTGATTGCCGTGTTATTACGTACGTTAATTGTGGCACGCAAACCTGTTGGAGTGAGCCTGGAGATGGAAGTTGAAGTTGAGAAGCAGTCAGTAACACAAACATGGCTCCTGCGGTGGAAATAAAAACACTTTCATCCAGTTGTTTGGAAGTATTGTCGAAGCGTCACCTACGCCGAGTGCCGAACATAATTAGCCAGGTTGCTTTGCAATAACGCCTACTGTCACTCCTCATTTACAGGACCGGCTGGAACTCAACTCAATTAAGTCATAAAACATGTTCTTTGCTATTATCCTCGATCACACTGACGCCAACAGCTCCTTGTTAAATTGCTAAGAAAATTATGCGTGGAAAAGAATTACCGGCAAAAGTAATATTGTTTCCTCATTTAAACTTTGAACTAGGGATGTTCCATACCACTTTTTTTTAGACCAATACCGATACTCAAATCTTCAGTACTCCCCGATACGATACCACGTGCCGATACCATTTCTACTTATGATACAAAAAAATTCAACAACAAAAAAACAATGATGGATAAGATAATTTAAAAAAAACTATATATTCCCAATTATGGCAAATATCCTTAAAATTGCTTGAAATTAATGGCAATTATATTTTTTTATATTAGCTCATAAAAGTCATTTTGCATAGAGCACACAATAAAATGATTTTCAAAAAATAGATAAATAAAATGAAACAAATAATCCAGTGGCCAGGGAAAAAAAACTCCAAAATATGTGGTTGTACGACTTATTTCTAAGGAATACGGTGAAGTGCAAAGAAGTCAATTCAATACAATAGTGTTTCAAGTAATTTAGTCAAATCTACAATGTTTCGAATTCTTTAAGCTGTTTAGTGTGTGATGTTTAAATATATTTTTATATGTTTTGAAATCCATGCTTTTAATTTGGAAGGCTGCTCTGTATTTCAGTTTCCTGTTTCACGTTCTCCGTTCGTTCGTTCATTCATCTCATAGAAGTGCAATAGTCAATGACGATATATTACATAATATACAAAGATCTGTCTGCATTCCCGAGCTAATTAAATTGAGTACAACTGAAGACTTATGTGCTCTCTTACCGGAGCCCCCTGTGGCGGACAATAAATGCAAAATAATCATTTCAGCCTTTAGTTCCTGACCGAAAAACGGCCACAAGAGCGGGGGCCGATACCAGTAACGAAAGCCGTCGCGATACCGTGAAATGTGTCCTGGTATCGGTCCGATACTGATACCTGGTATCGGTACTTGCCCATCCCTACTTTTAACTCATTTGAACTTCTTCATCATATAATTTTGCAAAAACTCACCTGCGAGTGAATATGCAACACTTTATGTAAATGCATCCATAGCCGTTATGCTGTCTTAAAAATATGCCATTGAACTTCATCAATCTTTTGATAAAATACAGAATCACACTTAAAAATTTATTCCGCGGACCCCAAAAAATCCAAGAAAACGGAAAGACTGGGAATAGATGAACTGATTAGAATAGCTGTAAAAATGATGCACGACAAAGTGTTATGGCCCTTATTTGAATGTAAAAACAAATATGAATACTTTCCATAAACTTCTCCAGCTGTCTTTTTACTCCCAAAAATATGCTGGATTTGGAATCATATGAAAAGGGAGAACTGTGCAACATTATAGGAGTAATGAAAGTGTCCCCTCAGTATTTATGTGCTCACCTACTTGTCATGGTAATGTTCCTTCTCAGGAGTGTCAGCAAGCTGCGTGTGCCCTCCACCACAGAAGGATAAAAACAGCTATATTAGCAGCAGGGATTTGTGCTCTCTCAAGCAAATATTACCATCTCCCCAAACGCGGGTCAGTTGTGCTGGCCACAGGAGACTTCACTACTGGAAAAGAAATGTGGTCTGATGCAAATGCTGGCCCTAAAGTCGAACCTGAGGCAGTTAGCCCCGTCCCGCGCTGCCGTGTACACGACTGCGGATGCAAAGCCGTCGTACTAAAGTTGCGCTGCAGCCGCTCGCCTCACTGCTTTGCTGCTAGGTGCTCTCCAGGGCCCTTCTCAGCAACACTCGCCCGTCTCGCCACTGATATCTGAGGCCCCCACCACACCTCTCAAAAGGGATAAGACTCCTCTACAAACTGAGATATGTCAGTATTAAAAATGCCAGAGATAAAGTACGTGCATGCACAGTTCGGAGGAAGTCAGCGCAGGTGTCATAAAGAAACACCTTATATGACTGCAGATCATCTAGGAAGAGTCATTTGCAATGGTCATAATCCAACAGTGTATAATACAGTGCACAATCCTCATCTATTACCCTTGACAAAGTTTTTATGAACTTAAATCTTGGATTACCGTCAAAAATTCTGGTGATTGCAGTTGACCAAACTTGCAAACCAACCATGAAATTGGAAATTCCACATTTCAATTCTAGAACATTGTTAGCATTATTCATCCACTACTTTGGTTTTTTGGGGTACCCTTGAGCACGTGGAAATATTTAATATATTATTTCTAAGATGATAAGTGTTCTCAGTCAGTTTATAAGCCCGTCAATAAAATGGTATATGTGCATACATACACGTGTTGTTCAAATGAGCTCATTTTATTTGCGATAATAAAAAGTTGACATAACAATGACATGAATTTAGATTGCATGTTTATTTTCAAAGCAGCATATTATAGTATATCATTAAATATTATATTTTTATATTTAATTTTAGTTAAAAGAAGATAATGCCTGAAAATTAAATGTTACAATAAAAACACACAAAATAAATTAATTGTCATTGGAGATGTGCCTAGCGGAATGACACTTTGGTGGCAGAAGGTCTAAAAAACCTAAACTTAGGCCTGCTCAGACCACATCAAAATGCCGGCAAAGTAGAGGCAGCTGATCAATTTTCAATCATAATTACGTTCTGGATTTTTTTGTAGAAATCAATGTATTTAACATTTTATTTGTTATTATTATTATATTTTTTCATTGACATGATCAATCGGGTGGCGGGTCAACCCGGCAGTCTTCAAGATGTTCTCCTCCATTTTGAAACACTAACACGTGACTAGCACGCCACATTTAACTCTTTTACTGCCAAAAGTTATCCAAAAAACAACCCCTACAGCCAGCCAATTTCGAGCATTTTCACTCATCTTTCAAGGCAAACAGAATATTGTGTGCTATGAAAGATTGGATTCCATTCTTTTATTGGGAAAAAAAAGTATGTTTCTACCTTATTTCTTTCTTTACTCATCACTATTTGAAAACAGGTAATTTGAGTGACAACAAACGAAAATGGAAAAAAAATAAGGAGGAAAGAAGCTTTATGTGAAAAAAAAATTTTTCTCCACAACACTGACTTTGACACTAATATTTTTTTGTTTATTGACGCTCTGTGAATTAGATTTAATGTGACAAACGCTTTGATCATTCACGTCATCCTTGAAAACGTTCTATTTCCTAGGATCTGCCATGTTTTCATGTAATTTGATACACGAGATCCCACTGAAAAGAGATACGATGCTGCCATCTGCTGGCCACAGTTAGTCGCTGTTTTGGTATTTTTCCAGCCCATTCACAAAGCAGCGCTGCACAAGACGTTGCACTGCTCATTGAGAAAATAAAACATAGCTTATTGTCGGTAAAAGAGTTACATGGAATACGAGGAACTGCTTTTATTGGCTGTGACTGACTGTAGAAAACACTACTTCACTTTTATATTTTTATGCAGGATCGTGAGTGATTGGCGGCAACAATGAATACACAGAGACTGATATACTGTGCTAGAACAAATGTGCCCTTTATTCCCCGCAAACAGCAATCAACACACTTCAACGCTAAGCAGCATAAAATAATCACATCAGCGCTTACCTTGACACTAGACCGGAGAGCCGACGGTCCGGGTAGAACGAGCTGCAAAACATCTGGGCGATCGTACGTATCCCTCAGCTGACTCTACCCACACCGTGTGCCGCTCCGTCTTTTATTCATTAACAAAAAGCGGTGAGCGTGAGAAACCGGGCTGGCCAAGCCCTCTCCCAGGCACCCTCGAAAACATGTTTCCGAAGCAGGGAGGACTGTAGTATAAACAAGGCATTCACTCCCAGGCACCCTCGAAAACATGTTTCCGAAGCAGGGAGGACTATAGTATAAACAAGGAAGAGTTCACAGGTTGATTCCGCCCTTTATTGCCAAATTGTTGGGCACCTGGACTCGTACAACAGTTCAGGACAACAACATATCCTTATATAAGAGGTTACATTAGGACATATCAAACCATGGTTATTTTCCCTTCACTGACGTCGGCTGTGACCACTCCAACAGCGGCGCAGCTCTCCCTCTCTCAGTATGCTAGTCAGTCTGCAAATTATCAACACGGGGTCAATCCTGCCTCCCGAAATTGCTATCCATGAATAGATAGATATACAGTATATAAGAGAGACCTATCCACAATTCAATACTATATATATATATTTCCCAGTCATTGTAATTTTCAGCAGTCATTGTCAAACGTATATATAGAATCAAGCATATGATTTCACTTTAAAAAAACTTTAACCAAAGTTGATTGAAACAATACAACACTAACTTTTTAGCTATAAGTTGGATCAAAAGCCACTAACATTCATACTTTCACAATATGCTGGCAATGGTAAGTCTCAAATGCTCATCTATATTATTTGTTTGCAAATTTTTATGATTATAACTGTTGGGATGGCTCATTTTAACTTGAAATGTTTCTCCTGATTTTGTGAGTGTGTGACGGCGGCATGGCCACTGATGAGTGAGGGTGGGGCTCCTCTGCGGGAAGAGAATGGAGGACTGGCTAAGCTCTCTGCCATGTCAGCAGCGTTTAGCAGAGGGCCCAAAAGCCTCACGTCTGTCGCTCACTAAGTTGCCGTGTGACCGCTGTGTGGTTGTGTTAGCGTCAGCTCACAACGCTTGATGCTGAGCAGAAGTCAGACGCGGGCCGACACAGACCAAGGAGGAACATGCTGAAGAAACATGCGTATTTTGGGTAAGGAGATCTAGCGAGATCATGGCGACCCGACATACTTTGTGGACTTGAAGAAACTGTTTATTTTATTTTAAATGTAATTGTAATGCTGTTTTTGTTCCAACCAAGATATATGACAGATGAGGACATTTGAAAAATGTAACATTTCAAGTAAACCGTAGACATGCATTGTGTTTTTTTTAATATTTTTTATCATGGTTATTATATTATAAGAGAATGGAACACTAATCCCCCGTGTACGCCTCAATAGTACTCAAAATGTTTATTTTTCATGCAAATATAAAACTGTCCCCATTCACTAATTTACTGCAGCCTTTCATGTGTTTTCACACTACTAAGCTACTGTTAATGAAGCCTTTCACTTTCTCCAGAGATGTTTTATTTAAAAAGTGAGCTGACATTTGGGCATATACTTCTCTTTGCCGCAAAGCACATTTGACATAAAACTTATTACCTACTGGAAGTGCATGGAGTGTTAGTAAATATTGCCAAGCAGATTTTTTTTTTTTTGTAATTCATGAAATTTATTTAAATAACATTTTTAAATTATATGTATTCTTGACAATTGTATATTGTTTAAAGGTTATGTTCATATAATCAGCTCATCAGCATGCCTGATAACGATCCTGATCTTTAGTATCAGGTGTGTTGGTAGGCAGAAACATCTAAAAACTGCAGGACTCCGGACCTCGAGGACCGAAATTACTGAACCCTGGTATAGGCTGACCCATCATGCTCATTATTGCCTATCCTATACAGTCCCATGAGTCACTAAAATTACAACAAAACAAAATAAACAATAACTAAATACACTCACACTTTTATCAATGTCTTTATAAGCATACGTTCATTTAACATATAAAATTTTTCTTTAACCCCAACAGAGAAGTAGCCTACACAGCTTTAACACATCATCAAGCCCATCCACAATTTTAAACCCAAAACTGGAACACATCTCAATTTGATCTTTGTCCTCACTTTACATGTTTCAAACATAAATAAACCTTTTAAATGATAGTTTCCTTCTCCTAATTTAAATAAAATTCTGTATACAAACAGGTAAGTTTTTGTTTACTGTACAAAAAACTATTTCCAGTGTTTTCAAATACACAATATCCATACATTTTTAAATACTATAAATAACTGATTAGTTGATTCTTGGTAATCAACCTTACACATTATTCTAATGCTTGTTTTCAGTAATTTAATAATTGGGCCTATATTTGTTTAATATACATTTCAACAGATCAGAAGCATATTAACTAAAAAAAGAAAAGGTGCCTAACAAAGCTCCAGTCATTGTTCCCACAAAGAAGAGAGGAATTAATATGAGTATTGTTGTACGCTTATGTTTGTATGTTTCCTGCTCGGTATGTGTTGAAGTAGAAGTTGTTTAAGCTAAGTTTTATACGAGGGTCAGTCAATAATATCCAGAATTCTGTCATCACTATTTGTTTAATTAAGATAAGGACTTACTTTTTTTCTCTCTCTCCCTTTTTCTACATAATCACCATAGTTTTCAATTCATTTCTCCCATCTAGCTGCAAAGTCATTGATGCCTTTGGCATAGAAGTCCCTGGGCTGGGTCCGAATCTACTTGCATCAATTATCTCAGCGTCACTGATGAAGTGCTACCCTCGCAAGTGGTTTTTGAGTGGACCAAACAGATGAAAGTCAGATGGGGCCAAGTCTGGATTGTATGTTGTTGTACCCAACACATATCATCAATTGGCGTTATTATCCATCTGCATATAGATGTGGCAACGCTTACAACGTTAATATTATAAGTTCCAATCTATTATTTTCAGACTCAACTTATCACGTCTACACATTTTGTTGACAATCAGTTGTGTTTCTTGACATAAAGTGACAATGTTTTGTGACTATGAGGCAAGGAGCGGAGCCAATGTTACAACGTGAGTAGAATAAAAATATTGCGAGTTTCGTTCTAATATTTTCTGACTATGATTAGCTCGTGTGCACATGTACTCATTCATTTTTGGGACAATCAGTCACGGTTTTTGTATATATGACACTAAAAATGGACCGATTGTACACCGCTGTACAGTGCATGGACAGGTTGCATTCACCAGTCACTTCCGCAATAAATGTCTTTTTTTTTCATGAAGGAAGAATATGTACAACGGCGTATTAGGGCCACGTATAAATATTTTTTTTAGAGGATGGGGGCAATATTCCGAGATAGTTATAATGTGAGGATTCTTTGGTGGTTAATGGGACACTGTTTATAAAATGAAAAGGCAGGATGGAGACGGATTCATTCTTAATTTAAACTTTAATTGTCATACACGGCAGCAACCCCTCCGTGAGTCATCACCTTATCGTGGTGGAGGGGTTTGCGTGTCCCAATGAGCCTAGGAGCTATGTAGGCTTCATGCCCCTGGTAGGGCCACCCATGGCAAACAGGTCCTAGGTGAGACAAAGCATGGCTCAAATGACCCCAATGATGAACACAAACTTTGGATCTTCGTTTCCCTTGCCCGGACGCGGGTAGGGCTCGAAGGCGAGCGTTTGTTGGCCTGGCCTATACCCATGGTGCCCGGAAAGGCAACGTGGGTCCCCCTTCCCATGGGCTCACCACCGGTGGAAGGGGCCAAAGGGGTCGGGTGCGCAGTGAGTTGGGTGGCAGCCAAAGGCGGGGGGGTCTTGGCGGTCCGACCCACAGCTACTAAAGCTAGCTCTGGGGACATTGAATGTCACCTCTCTGACAGGGAAGGAGCCCGAGCTGGTGTGCGAGGCTGAGAAGTTCCGACTAGATATAGTCGGACTCGCCTCCACACATGGCTTGGGTTCTGGTACTAATCCTCTCGAGAGGGGCTGGACCCTCTTCCACTCTGGATTTGCCCACGGTGAGAGGCGCAGAGCAGGTGTGGGGATACTCATTTCCCCCCGGCTAGGCGCCTGTACGTTGGGGTTTACCCCGGTGAATGAGTGGGTAGCCTCCCTCCGCCTTCAGGTGGGGGGACGGGTCATGACTGTTGTTTGTGCTTATGCACCGAACAGCAGCTCAGAGTACCCACACTTGGAGTCCTTGGAGGGTGTGCTGAAGAGCGCTCCCCCTGGGGACTCCCTCGTTCTGCTGGGGGACTTCAACGCTCACGTGGGTAATGACAGTGAGACCTGGAGGGGCGTGATTGGGAGGAACGCCCCCCCCCCCCGATCAAAACCTGAGCGGTGTTTAGGAGTTCGGTGAGGCCATGGAAAACGACTTCCGGACGGCTTCGAGGAAATTCTGGTCCACCATCAGGAGAGGAAAGCAGCGCGCCATTAACAGCTGAGAAGTTCCGACTAGATATAGTCGGACTCGCCTCCACACATGGCTTGGGTTCTGGTACTAATCCTCTCGAGAGGGGCTGGACCCTCTTCCACTCTGGATTTGCCCACGGTGAGAGGCGCAGAGCAGGTGTGGGGATACTCATTTCCCCCCGGCTAGGCGCCTGTACGTTGGGGTTTACCCCGGTGAATGAGTGGGTAGCCTCCCTCCGCCTTCAGGTGGGGGGACGGGTCATGACTGTTGTTTGTGCTCCGAACAGCAGCTCAGAGTACCCACACTTGGAGTCCTTGGAGGGTGTGCTGGAGAGCGCTCCCCCTGGGGACTCCCTCGTTCTGCTGGGGGACTTCAACGCTCACGTGGGTAATGACAGTGAGACCTGGAGGGGCGTGATTGGGAGGAACGCCCCCCCCCCCGATCAAAACCTGAGCGGTGTTTAGGAGTTCGGTGAGGCCATGGAAAACGACTTCCGGACGGCTTCGAGGAAATTCTGGTCCACCATCAGGAGAGGAAAGCAGCGCGCCATTAACAGCTGAGAAGTTCCGACTAGATATAGTCGGACTCGCCTCCACACATGGCTTGGGTTCTGGTACTAATCCTCTCGAGAGGGGCTGGACCCTCTTCCACTCTGGATTTGCCCACGGTGAGAGGCGCAGAGCAGGTGTGGGGATACTCATTTCCCCCCGGCTAGGCGCCTGTACGTTGGGGTTTACCCCGGTGAATGAGTGGGTAGCCTCCCTCCGCCTTCAGGTGGGGGGACGGGTCATGACTGTTGTTTGTGCTTATGCACCGAACAGCAGCTCAGAGTACCCACACTTGGAGTCCTTGGAGGGTGTGCTGGAGAGCGCTCCCCCTGGGGACTCCCTCGTTCTGCTGGGGGACTTCAACGCTCACGTGGGTAATGACAGTGAGACCTGGAGGGGCGTGATTGGGAGGAACGCCCCCCCCCCCGATCAAAACCTGAGCGGTGTTTAGGAGTTCGGTGAGGCCATGGAAAACGACTTCCGGACGGCTTCGAGGAAATTCTGGTCCACCATCAGGAGAGGAAAGCAGCGCGCCATTAACACTGTGTATAGTGGAGATGGGGTCGTGAATCGGTGGGGAGAATACTTCGAAGACCTCCTCAATTCCACCGACACGCCTCCCTTTGAGGAAGCAGGGTCTGGGGACTCTGAGGTGGTCTCCCCTATCTCTGGGGTCGAAGTCACTGAGGTGGTTGGAAAGCTTCTCGGTGGCAGGGCCTCGGGGGTGGATGAGATCCGCCCGGAGTTCCTAAAGGCCCTGGATGTTGTGGGGCTGTCGTGGTTGACACGTCTCTACAACATTGCGTGGACATCAGGGACAGTGCCTCTGGATTGGCAGACCGCCAATCTTCTTTTTAAGAAGGGGGACCGGAGGGTGTGTTACAACTTTAGAGGGATCACACTCCTCAGCCTCCCAGGTAAGGTCTATTCAGGGGTGCTGCTCTACACCCTCAGCAGGATCCTCGAGGGTGCGTGGGAGTTCGCCCAACCAGTCCACATGTGCTTTGTGGACTTGGAGAAGGCGTTTGACCGTATGCCTCGGGGAGTCCCGTGGGGGGTGCTTCGGGAGTATGGGGTACCGAGCCCCCTGATACGGCCTATTCGGTCCCTGTACGACCGATGTCAGAGTTTGGTCCGCATTGCCGGCAGTAAGTCAAATTTGTTTCCTGTGAGGGTTGGACTCCGCCAAGGTTGCCCTTTGTCACCGATTCTGTTCATAACTTTTTTGGACAGAATTTTTAGGCGTAGCCGAAGCGTTGAGGGGGTCCGGTTTGGTGGCCTCAACATTGCATCTCTGCTTTTTGCAGATGATGTGGTGCTGTTGGCTTCTTCAGCCGTGATCTCCAGCTCTCACTGGAGCGGTTTGCAGCCGAGTGTGAAGCGGTTGGGATGAAGATCAGCACCTCCAAATCCGAGACCATGGTCGGAAAAGGGTGGAGTGCCCGCTCCGGGTCGGGGATGAGATCCTGCCCCAAGTGGAGGAGTTCAAGTATCTTGGGGTCTTGTTCACGAGTGAGGGTAAGTTAGAGCGGGAGATCGACAGGCGGATCGGTGCAGCGTCTGCTGTGATGCGGACGCTGTATTGGTCCGTTGTGGTGAGGAAGGAGTTGAGCCGAAAGGCAAAGCTCTCGAGTTACCGGTCGATCTATGTTCCTGCCCTCACCTATGGTCACGAGCTGTGGTTCGTGTCCGAAAGAACAAGATCCCGGATACAAGCGGCCAAAATGAGTTTCCTCCGCAGGGCTCTCCCTTAGAGATAGGGTGAGAAGCTCGGTCATCCGGGAGGGATTCAGCGTTGAGCCGCTACTCCTCCGCGTTGAGAGGAACCAGTTGAGGTGGCTCGGGCATCTGGTTCAGATGCCCCCTGGACGCCTCCCTGGGGAGGTGTTCCGGACATGTCCTACTGGCGGGAGGCCCCGGGGACGACCCAGGACACGCTGGAGAGACTACGTCTCTCGGCTGGCTTGGGAACGGCTTGGGATCCCATTGGAGGGTCTGGCTGAAGTGGCTAGGGAGAGAGAAGTCTGGGCTTCCCTGATAAAGCTGCTGCCCCCGCAACCTGACCCCGGATAAGCGAAATTGAAGACGGAACGGAACACGGCAGCTAAAGCGACAACACTTCCTGATCCCCTATCAGCTGACTAAACACTAACCAATCAGAAGCTAGCATACTTTAAGAAAATGCAAGTGAATGACGGAGAGCAGCAGATTCAACACATCAACTTAGCTACTTGTACAAAAAAAATACCAAAGTATATGAATGTGTAAATAATAATTCTGGAAACATAAATGTACAAGTAAATATTTATTTTAACAAACAAACTTGATCCTCAGGGTGTGGACCTTCGCAAAGTCTTTGTCGCTGGCCTGTACCCAACGCATTTTTTTCACAAATCTGCCACTTTATTAAGTCACAAATTTCCGAGTTTTTTCCTGCAAATTTGGGCAAATTTATCAGTTTATAAGGTGTCAAATTTGCAAGTTTTTTTCTCGGAATATTGCCCCCGCCGTCTAAAATATATATATATATATATTTATAATTGGCCCTAATACGCCATCGTAAATATGAAACCTGAGATGGTCAGAAGTGCCATCTAAATTACGGCAATACTTGACATACGGCCCAATAGACCAGGAAAGAAGTCCAAAATGTACAGTGTCGTGTTTACCCACGCGATACATCACAGTGATGACGTGGGCTGGACAAAAATGTTCAATATGGCAGCATATAATGTATGTCATTATTTCGATACTTCAATCTTTTTTCGGGGTATCAGATGCCATTGATATTTGCACTTTTAATGTTCATACACATGCATCAGTGAGAATAAAGGAAAAGAAACGTTGAGGCGTGTGTTCCTTTAAAAATGAGATTGTCTTTCGCTGTCATGATAACACTACAACAGTAAAGTAAGACGTTGGCAGTATTGCCGTAAGTTAAGCACACTCAACATTTTATATCTCTAAAATACGTTGAGATGCTCGGAGTGTGGCTGGTGGAACATGGTGAGAGACGGATGAATATCTGAGCTCTTAGTGGAATCAGCATGATACAACTCCAATAAGGTATTATGAAGCATGTCAGTTCATTTAAATGAATACAGGCCTTATCAGATCACAGAGAGATCGACAATTAAATGTGCGTTAAAGAATCTGCTATTCAATTCCGAGAAATTATGATTCCAGTTTACAAAGCCCAGGTGATGAGATCATATGCATATATTGGGATGTCCGCATATGTGTTTGCTGCATAAACACGCGCACACACATCTACATGTACACATTCTTGCATCAGGAGGCTAATTACTGGAGCTCATGCGTAACTGATACAATCTCTTATTTTTCTCCCCTTCCATGTCTAATGGCTGTGACAGTAAATGAAGAATGCCTAGGGGGGCATTTTCATTGTGACACGTTTGAGAACGCTAGCAAACATGATGTGCGCGTGTGCATCTGCGTGAGCCTCCTTATGACACTTCAAAGTGCTGTCAGAAATTACAAACACACACTGAAAGCTTGATAAGATCTGTTCAAATTCTCCATCAAAGATTCGCCATTGCTTGTCATCTGTCACGACTGTGATGAGGCTCGGATGAAGCAGTTAAAATTCCATCTAGATGCATATTATTATTTTTCAAAAGGGATGGCTGGATTGTGATGGCACCAAGGTAGTTCTGGCATCTCACAAAAAAAAATGTTCATTGTTGGTGAAAGAGTTCACGCACACATTTTGATTTAAAGATGCATTGTGAAGTTTATTATGTTCATGTTACACTATGCATGCTCTACCAATGCCCAGATGAGTACAAAGAGCCCTGACTTTTTAACTGCGACTGCCAGCGCAAGTCTAGCTCAAATCGCAGTCCATCTGTGCGCATGGTTGGAGTTTTGTTTTAGAATTTTGCTAGACTAGCACATTATACAGCCAAGTCAAGTCCTGGCCTATCGAAGCGGTTCCCCTCATTCACATGAAAATCAGGGCAGGCCCCTTGCATATGATGTAGTTGGCCGTGCATGTAACTTGGGCAACGGGGCTGTACGAAATTGAGAATTGAGTTGAGAAAGGTGGCAAACAGGAAGCAGAATTGCAATTCAAATTCAAATAGCAGGAAGGGGAATTTTGAAAAAAATAAAAAGGAAGGGGAATTTTAATGCCATGAAATTAAAGAAATTAATGATGCAAAATTTGGCTATTTAACAATGAAGCTTTAAAGTATACACCTAATTATAAACATTGATTTCATATAAATATTATAAGGAATTTATTTACACAATACTTAATTATGGTAAATAGTAAAGCATAGTTATTGTTTTTATAATGAAACCTAGCATTAAAATTGTAAAAACTTGAAATTGTTTGATATGATGGTAAAACAGCACTTTATTCTCAGAATAACTTGCTTTATCTACGTAAATCTTTAAAATGACTGCCCAAACATTTTGTACATTTTGTGAAATCAATTCTCACTGATATGTGATGAGAAGGAATTTCTCTGAATTGCAATGAAATCAGTTCCACTTCCTGTAATTCCAATTGAATTAAACATCCTGTGGGGTGGAGTCAATTCAATTTATCCATGTAATTTAATTAAATTATCCATATCTGAGTTTTGCACAGCCATGGTGGCCAATAGACCTTTCCCACTGACGTCACTTTACCCAGAATGCTTAGCTACCGCTTAACCTCTTGTTTTCAGTTAGCATTTCATTTAAAAGGTGGGAAAATATGACAAATGTAGCAAAAAACATCCCTAGTAGGAAAGTAGGTTATTGCGACTCATTGGAACCAGCCGTTCTGAGCCGCTATCGCCAAAAGCAAGACAAGATCCCTATTTATGGACTTTCACCATCGGCCTGGTAAAAGGAAGCCACTACGTTCCCCTAAGTGAGCTACCACAACATTTTAAATGATTTAATTGTAAAGAAGAGGACTTTGATGCTATCAAGAGCCTGGAGTCGTACAATTACTTTGTGTCTGGATGGGTGAAGGATATCGGCTGCGTTCAACACGGCAATGTTTGTCTCGTGGCAGCAAATGTTTGTTCTATTTATCTTTTGGTTGACACGGGTTACTGGTGTAAAACATCATTCATGAAATCGTTTGTGTCCGGATAAACTCGTCTTGCTGTACGTCGAAGCCTTTCAAGCTATCTGAGTGCTAACTGCAAACAAACACGCCGATAAAAAATAAATAAATCACGACTTTTCACAACCCAAAGTTGGCAAGTAAACTTTGATAGTGTTATGATTATCATGTGAAAATGTTTGCAAGACCTACACAAATTGATCTATGAAATTTGTAATTATAAATAAAAGTTGAATTGTCCAACATTGGGTACATGTTTTGTGTATCTGATTGCTGAAAAACACTGACATTAACTGACAGATTAATGTTGAACGACGGCATTGCCAACTAAAACTTGCATGGATATGCAACCAGGTACACAAGTCAAGGTAGGTTTACTCATATGGCATTGTCACGTCTGCCTGGAATTTACAATCAAATGTTAATTATGACCCACTTTGAAAAAGAGAAAACTACCTTATATACAGTGATCTGAACATATCCTTGTCATTTTTGAGGGTGCAAAGCACGTCGTAGGTTAGCTAGCCACCGTGCTCGTCTTCTTTCACTCAACTCCTTTGTCTTTTCCCCCTGGTTTAAAATCACTGCCGGTAGCCGAAAGAACAGTTTACTATCTCTGTTTTCCCGATTAGAACAACCGTAGGCCGTGCAGAAGTTTACCATTGCATTTGTCGTGAATTTAGAAACGGTTTCACCTATTTTCTACGTCTCACTAATTGATTTCTTATTCACTCGTGTTGGCGGCCTGTCCTCCATCTTGGGCGGCACACAAACGTCACGTCACACTAGAAGGGTCTATTGGAGATCATCTTGCACCCCAGATTGTTCATGAGTCTGTGCGCAAAGTGTTGAAAGCTGCCAGTGGATCTAGTACATTCCTAAAACTCCATCTGGATCTAAAAGTGACTTGAACCGGATTTGATTTAAACTGACAATTATGACAGTGGTCTCTCAACAAACGTATGTTATCATCAATGCCATTTTTAGCATCAACTTCTTTTTGTATTTGTATACTTCAGGCTATATTTTGTTCTTTTTGCATCCAACTTATCCTCATTCTCACTTCCTCTCCCCTTATTCCTTATCTATCGACTGTATCTATAGTCCGACAGATGTTGTCCCATTTGTACTCTCCCCCGTGACATTCCTGCGAAGGAATGCTTAAGGATGCAGGCAGCTCAGCACTCATGGATCACACTGACACTTGCTCGGCATCAGCACATTATGAACTATAGTTGCCTGACAGCTCGCCATTGTTGCTCCATCTAAATATGAACAATAAGGCTCATTCGACGCCTACGCTGACAGCACATTTGCTCTTATCACTCCTGCCGAGTCGCCCGGCTTGATATGGGCACTTCCCTCCTTTCCATTGGCCTCTCCAATTTTAACCCACTAACGTCACCCAAATCCTTAATGTTAGGTCAACCACAGAGTGAGGGTAGAAAGCGATGCGGCAAAGGGCAGGAGGAGCTACTTAGTGGGAGATTATCTTATCTTGAACTTGAAGGTGCCTCAATGTTTTGTTGAGGCACATGGGGGCAGTCATGTTGAACCCCAGTTTTGGTCCAAGTGTCCATCTTGATGGTTCAGCGGTTGGATGTTCCTGTAATTGCACGGCCACGGGTTGATTCCAGCTCAAGACCTTTTGTTTCGTAGTCATTATATTGCCTCTGTCCTCAACTGCTTGTCGTAGAACATACATTATGACTCCAAATTGAATTCTTCTTCTTCTTATTATTATTTGATATGTCATTATGGAGGGATAATAAATGAAGACACCCTATATAGCCTGGTCATATTTTGAATTCCTTGTATAAATAATATAATAATAAATATATAATATTTTTTTTAAGTAGTGAAAATAGTTACTTTGCCTGGTAACGAGTTACTTTTATTATGAAGTAATTCAATTCCTAATTCAATTACTTTTTTAAAAACTCATTCACTCCCAGCCATTTTCACTGAAGCAACCCCCTTTGTTCCAGAGCTATTTTACTGGATTTTGACAGATTTTGCAAGGCCCAAAGAATATTGTGTTCTATTGCTATAAAAACATGGAAACCGCCAAAAGAAAGATTGGAGACTCTTCTTTCATCAGGAAAAAGTACATTTGTATCTGTTTCCGTTTTGCAGCAATTAGCATTAGAATATAGCTAAATTTCATCATTATGCACAAATCAGCTTTTTGCAACATGGCCCTGGTTGATCTCTTATACTCTGCTGCTACTTGCTGGCCGTTTTTGTAATAACTACCAGTGCTTCAAGCATTCTCTTCAGTTCAGAGGCTGCATCAAAGCCTTCTGTATGCTCTAGCATAAAAAAACAAAACGTAAAAAAACTTATAAAAACGTCTTTGGAACACTTAAAACATTAAAATAGAATGTATTTATATGCTTTTGGGAGCAAATTAGTTAAGCAAGTAATGAGTAACTATAACTAATTACTTTTTTTAAAGTAACATTCCCAACACTGCTTGTCACTGAAAACTGTTAGTTGAGTGCAACATTCTTTGAACAGAACTTGAAGAGGTAAAAAAATGTGGAACTTCGACGTGTCATTAGAATTATTAGCTCAACTTTCATTTGACCTATTGAGTACGTACAGTACAAGTAGATTTTTATCTACAGCACCACATCTACTTGATTTGATTGGTTATGTAGAATAAAAATGTAGATGTAAGTTGCAGGTCAGTGATGGATGGTGAACTACTGCGTGAATGTCCAATTCACCTTCTGCCTTGCTATTTATAGAACACATTACCTTCTGCTTTGGTTTAGAATGTAGGAGTGGGTGCTTATGGGATCATAAAGAATCTTTCAGTTGTATAGTGGTTGGAAGTGCTGGGGGAAAAAATAGAGCAGGCTTTGGTTCATGGACTGTTTCTCCAACCACGACACAGATCTGTAGATCTACTTCATGTCACCGTCAAAATTTCACACCCTCTACCGGCTTCTAATGAGACTGCTGAGGTCCCTGTTGACAGCATACCTTACATAAAGAGCAGGAAGAGAGGGAAAACGACGGCTGGATGAAGTAGTGGATGAGAGCAGTGCGGGGAAAAGGAGCAAGTGAACAGAGGAGAAGAAATTAACAGGACCCCAGGGATGGTCAGATCACAGCCACAGTCCCTGGAGAGCACTTAGCGCAGGGGCCCCCCCATGCTTGTTACGCAAGGCAGGGGCCACTAGGGGACTCCTAGGGCTGTACTTCACAAATGTGGGGCTCAACTAAGTTCACCAGGCGAGCTGGTTAAAAGTCAGGTTGGATGGGAAGGAAGCTCACCACAATTATGGCCTGCTTTAAAGCACTCTGGTTGGACAGTAGCTGGGAAATGATAATAAGCTCAGATGTGTTTAAGATCAATTTGGGAATAAATCCTCACAATGACGTATTCTTATTCTCTGAGAACATTGCACTCAAAAGGCTAAGTCCCATGTAGGGACTTTTAGGGGACTGAAATGTCAAGCAGATCACTAGGGATGAGGGAATTGGCCAATAATATGCATCCAGCTCAATGACACTGACACCTCCCATTGGCAGCGCCATAAATTTGGGACTGCACTTTTCCAAAGGACAGACGTAGCATCACATTCAATCGCAGTGAAGAGAAAAACTCGATATGGCAAATGAGATCATGCTGAAAGTGGAGGCCTCACTCGCTCACTTTAGATTAGAAGGGAAAGAGGAAAGTCACATTTTTATGTTTGTACTCATTTATACACATTTCACACAGTGATGAGGGCGGACAGCTACAGTGTAGTGTTATGAATGAAAACCAAGACATGTTTATTCATCTTCACTAAGAGTCTTCGGAATGCTTGCATTCCTGACATGCGTTCAAGATTTTTGCGCAATAGAAATGAATATGAAATCGATGAAATCAACCTCATGACAAATACGGGAATCTAACAGTAAAATATATTGTACATCAAGTATATTATCATATCTAATATAATAGTTAAGAATAGCCAAATCTAGCATTTCACTTTCTTTCTTTTTCATTTTAGTTGTTGAACTGATTAATTTTTCAAATGTGACTTGTGAGTAGGGATGTTACAATATCCAAACATCTCAATACGATATTATCATGATATGATATCACGATCTTGTGGGGAGGTTGGCGACATAAAAAAAGTTCACAATATTTTACCAAAAAATAAGCTCATACTAAAAAAAAAACAATATTGAACATAACAGCAATACATTTAAACAACCTACAATCTCTAATAACACTTAATATTGAGGCACACATTGAGTTCTTCCACATATTGACTCTGTTCACAAGCATATTACATTCCCCTTTATCTGACCATTAGCGTGAATTTTAAACATGCCTTGTGAAAATTAAACTGTATTAAAAACCTAACCACCATAGGGCACTAGAATTACACAAATGGAAATCAAAATGACTTTTTTTAAAAGATGTGCTTCTTTTAATATCGTGAAATGACGACGACAATATTGTGGCAATTTTAATATCGCGATATCACGATATTGTCATTATCGTTACATCTCTACTGGTGAGTGTGAATAATATGCAACAAATTATACACAACATTTTCAATTTTCCACTACATGTGACTGTATAACTCCACGACCCATCTTTGCCATTTAAAATATCACAACATCATTAAATATTATTCCAAGGTGTGATTAAAAAAAAACTCAACAAGCCAAATGAAAATATTTTATTTGACTTGATCTGTCAGACTGTTTATCTTCCCAAGATGAAAACAGCAACAGAATCAAGGCCTATGTGGCAGTGCTGACATGAAGCAGATGGCTGCGGCAGCCGTGTGGAAGGTGTTAGCGCAGGCTGACAGTGAAGATCTGCTATTGAAACAAGAAGGGTGGCGTGTTGGCATAAGGTAAAGTGCCACCTTCTCGCAGTCTATACGCAGGAGTGCGACTGGCCGATAAAACCTCTCCAATGGCAGGAGGAAGATTTAAACTTGAAATTCCATCAATCCATTTTCTTATGTTGATCATCCTGTTAAGGAGACTCGAGCTACCTAATTATGGACAAAATAAGGTGGACTATCCCTGGTTTAATCGCTGTTCAATCACAAGGGACAATCATTCAACTTTGACTGAGTGAGACCTGCCTGTTTGCAACTCATGCGAGTGAACCAAGACATGACAGTGATAGAACAAAATCTTAGAAGTGCGATTAATTTTAGAGCATTCTGCTTCCAGTTCTGAGCAGACATTTGGGTTTAACCAGCACAGTCCCGGTTTTGAGCCTTGTGTCAGGAGTTCTTGCTGATTTTTTCACCCGCACTGCTTCCAATCCAAAACAAATTTAAAGGGGAAGTCAACCCAAAAACTGTCTTCACGATAATATGCTATGCAGCCCCACTAGCCTAAACACAGTATAGATAGCATTCACATGACATCATTTGCCCCACATTGTGTGCCGTTAACGGGTCCATGGAATGTCGAATGGGAACGGACAAAGAAGTGTCCGGAATTGCAAAGATAAATCGAAAGGATTTCCCACTGACAAAGTCTACCAAAGTGTGTTCTGACCATTTTGATTAAGGTAAGTGTCATTGTAAGATGGTAAAAATTATTTTATCATAATGCGATCGTGATATATGTGAGCCGCTAGCTGTGGCTAGCTCTAACGAAAAATAGATCTGGTGGTCAAGATGTTCGATTTTGAGATCTCTCCAAATACCCTCCTTAAGGTCTTTTATTTTCCTTTCCCAGCAGACCAAAAGTTGAAATTGTTGTTAACAAAGTGTACGAAAATAAGTGATGAACCAACAATGTTGTTGTTGTTTTTGTTGTAACATTTTAGCGCCAGTAGCTAGCGTGGTCGGGGAACTAGCTAACGTTTAAAAATAACCCGAGATTCTTCTCATCGAATCCACAAATGATAAATATACATAGCAACCAATGAAAGCCGAAAGTACAGAAGACGCAAGAATGTCCGTGTTTTGGGAGCCGTCCTACCTCAGAGCATATTTTGCCATGTAGTCCGGTCCAGGCAGTAACATCGCCAAATGTTTGTAAATCCATGAATCAAAAGTTTCAACTTGTACCATTACATTAATGTACATACCAGTACATTAAGTTTGTGAAGTGAGCTTCCGCTCTGAATGGTTTTGACAACAAAGATGAGTCGTTAGCAAGTGATGAATTATTCCCTTTTTTTTTTTTTTATCATTTACATTCTGCAGTTAACACTCACTGAACACGTCGTCTTCACTTTTGTAGCACTATTCCGCAGTGTGGCGCGGCATGGGTCAGTGGTAGAGTGGTCATTTCCCATCCGTGAGGTTGTGGATTTGATCGTCACCCCTGGTGACCATGTTGAAGTGTTCTTGAGCAAGACACTGAACCCCGATTTGCTCCCAGTGGACCTGGTGCAGCCGACTACTGATGTATGAATGTGTGTGTGAATAGGTGAATGTGAGGCTTTGTAAAGCGTTTTGGGCATCTTAATGGTGTAGATACTGACAGCATCCTTTTTCTGAAAACATCTGGCACTCAAAGAGTTAATTGAAACTTACACCTACTTTTTTTTTTATTCAAATCTTTAAAATGGTGAACTAATCAGGTCCCTTTTCAATCATAGCTTGTGTACTTAATATTGTGCTGCAGCCTTTGAAAGGGACACACTAGCTGCCTACTCGGTGGGTTTGATTATTTTTTTTTGTTGGGGGTGAGCTTCTCTATGAAGAGTAGCCGAGAGGACGCTTGGCATTTTTTGGTGCGTTGGGTAGTGGTGGGTGGTAGAGAGGGCTGTCAATTTGTGTCAGTTGCTGAGGTGTGTGAGGCAAGGTGTGTATAGCATGCCGACCAAAGAGGGAGGGTGGGCGCTTGGCAGGGATTAACATGATCAAAGAAACACATGCAGAGCCACATCGAAAAGTAAGAGAGCCATGCAGGGCCCATACAACATTACCCACCTCACTCCCCTCTTTCCCATAAGAACTCCAAGGGAGGCAAAGAACTCAAACTGAACCGTGACTTCAACTGCCCTCCACCTCTCAAACAAATACAAATGAAAACATTTGTAAAAACCTTACATGAGTTTGTACATCACATTGAAGTCATGTGCTGGCATGTGCAGTATCAGACAGGAAATAAACAAGCAAATGGAGTTTAATAGAGTTGTACCTGGTGCCTCGAGGACACACACACACACACACACGCGCACACACACACACACACACACACACACACACACACACACACACACACACACACACACACACACACACACACACACACACAAAGCAGAGCATTTCATAGCTGGCATGCTAATACTGCCAAAGGGAAGCCAAAAACTAATAGCGGAGACATTAAGGAAATGATCCCCAGGCTGATGTGTTTTCTATTGATGGCGACTAAACACAATTGCTATATTTATCATACTCAGAGAAACAGAGCGAAAGAGAGACACAAACCCACCCCCCCCACACCCCCTGTTCTCAATGCCGTCCCTCTCACTTGTCCCCGGGAGAGTGATGAGAGTTGCCTGCGGGAGGCACAGCAACTTAGTGTTCCGTGTGTGTGTGTGTGTGTGTCACCCATCACTGTACCACACTCTCCGAACAGATGACATTACAAGGAATTCAGATCTTCTCACTGCATTACTGGAAATAAACATATTTCTAGCACCAAGCTAAGAAAAGTAGCTTTTCTTTCTTTTCTTTTCTAAGTTTTTAAGCTGTATTGTGAGAAGACGATTTACACAATTACATTGTATGTTTAATTGTTCTGTGATACATTTGACCTTCAAATCTTTTATTTATGTTTTTTTTTTTTTTTTTTACCAACGGGGTGCACTGTGCATTGGTTGGCAGTTAATTACATTGACAAACACAAATTCACAGTTATGGACATCTGTAGCGTGAAATCATTGTTTATAATACAGTACATGAGCAATTTTTTAAGGTAACAGCTCTAAAAAACTGAGAACTACTCAATTGTGGAGATACTGTATTGTATAAAACTGTTTGTTTTTTTACCATTTCACTTTTTAGGCATGTTTAAAACAAACTTAACAAACTTAAAATGGAAGTCAACCCAAAAAATCTTCCCGACAATATAATACTAGTCTAAAATATGGTATTCTGGTTAATATTGTGTTAGTGGAAAATGAGTTATGAAGCAAAATCGAGCCGTTTTTTTTTCCCCATCTCAGGGGGCGGCCATTTTGCCACCAGCTGTCGACTGAAAATGACATCAATGTTGTTAAGGTCTCAGTTAACAACCAATCACAGCTCAGCTTCAGAAAACCGGTGAACTGTGATTGGTCGGTGCCTGAGCCCTGGTCAACATTGTTGTCATTTTCTGTCGACGGCTGGTGGCAAAATGGCCGCCCCCTGAGATGGGGAAAAAAAAACGGCTCGATTTTGCTGCTTAAATCATATTTCACAAATGTAATATTAATCAGAATGTCATGTTAAGACTAGCCATATAATACATAAAATTATAATTATTGTCAAGACATTTTTAAGACCCCTTTAAAAGTGCCTTTATTCACATTAAAAGTTATCTGGTGGAATTGCAACATGCAGTAAGCTGGATACAGATAGCTATGCCCACATCCCGAAAATGTATCGTCCCTTTGGATAGTCCACTGGCATGGTTGCTTTAGAGTGCCTTGGTGTCAGTTGTGAGTGTGCACGTCAAGCAGAGAAAGATGGAAAAGCGAGGAGGGCAGACATTTTTGTAGAAGTCAGACTTGACAGTCAGCGTGTGGACAGAAGCTTCACAATTTCTCGTCGTTGTGATGTGGAGAATCCACATCCATGATCCGGTGCAATCAACTTATCACGTAGACTGCAGACATGGAGGAAGGACACCCACAAAGAACCGCATGAAATGGTCCCTCTATGTTCTAGATATATAATTATGTTATTCTCTCTATGTTCTATGATCTATCACTTGTGTTTTGTGGTCCTTTTTTTGTACCCGCAAGCTGCAAAAAATGTAATATTACTCAAGAATCAAGTATTCATTCTTCTGTTTCCAATGTCTGAGTATACGATGAGAAGCTGTGTAGAAAATGCATTAATAATTGGAGAAAAAATATGAAATAATGAATGATTGTTCAGATAGATTTTAATGGTATAAAAAGCAGTATAGTATCTATGTATGAAATATAATGTTTGGCTAGTAGTTATAGACTCCCCCCTGCTCTATCTTTCTATGCAGAGAATATTTTGAGTGTGTGCATCTGGTGTTTTGGTCCTTTCCCAAATGTGGGAATAGTCAAAAATATGACTAGGGGCCCAGTAAGATTTTTTTCATGTGGCCCAAAATTCTAGCAACACCCCTGATTCCAGTTACCAGAAGCTTTAAGCAGCTCAAACATGTACTGTACATGTGTGTGGGCTTAAGAAAGATGCTAGTACCATCCGCACCATTGTGCTACCCGGCTCCAAATTGGAGGCTGAATTAGACGTTCACTTTGAATTACAATTGGTCAATGTGTTGCTTTGATGCAATTGTGATGCTTTGTGCAACTGGCTTCAAGGCGGTCCTGCTCTTCCTAAAGTCGAAAATGAGCTCTTTGGTTCTACCAGTTCAAATTATATTCAATGTCGGATGGAAAATTCCACCTTTGCACACTGTCAGATGCATTGATAAGTGTTTGTAAGGGTTACAGAAAAACAACACAATTGTTTTCAGTGAGTGTGGAGGGGTGACAGGTGTCAGGCAAGAATTCAAATTTATTTTCGCTTTTTGCTTCGTTTTGATCATCGTGATCTGGATGTGCAACTCAATGAAACATAAAACTTTTACATTTGAACATTTTTACGACTTTAGAGCGCTGAACAAACAAGTATGTTTCTGTCGCATACGCTGAAAAATATTTCAATAAAGGAGCCTTTTCTTGATTAGTCCTTGAATATCATGTAATACTTTTACTGTGCATCATTTGCAGCCTCGTCTGTACTTTGTCATCCTCATCTCGCATACCCACCCCCACCCCCATCTGCCCTTTCCTGCTCTCCAATTAAACTTCAGCGGCAGGTTTCCATCAGCCGTCTGGTCATCTGCAGCAGAAAGCCTGTCAGGAAATTAACTCATCACTGTGTGACAGCTGCTAATTTCTCCCTCTTCCATGTCACACAAGTGGTCTGCTGCTGTTAATAACGAGACATCCTGCACTGATTAGGGAGATACGCACAGGCAGGGAGAGTGGAGATGCATACAATGCAGCACACAATCACTCAGTCAGATGCGGAGAATGAGAACTGTGCAGATGAACAGACACGTGTCCATATTTAGAACAGGACCATCAACAGAATTTGCCGGGGATGCTAGTGGAGGTCATGACCCGGTTTCACTCAATCCGGCTTTAATTGACACACAGTGAAATGCTTTGTCAACATCAAAAGAAGACCAAGGAATATTTACTATTCTTTCCCAACCACTGTTTATTCAACAATTATTGATGGTGATTGGGTATCGTTTAGTGATTAAAAAATAACAATTAAACAAAATCACACATGGGATTGATGTACTCACCAACCTTTTTGAAAATTCAGTTACTGGTTTAGTCAATGTTTTCCAAATCAGATAATAATAAAGTGGCAGATTTGCGAGAAAAAACCCTCAGAATCTTACGAGAAATACACGTAGCGTACTAATCGGATGTTTGTGCCAATACTTTTTGGTCGGGCTAGGAGATCTCTTTTACTGTCAAACTTTAGCCAAAAAACAACCCCTACAGCCAGCAGATTTCGAGCATTTTCTCTCATCTTTCAAGGCAATTGTGTGCTATGACTACATAAACATAGTGGATCCCATATGAAAGATTGAATTCCATTCGTTCATTAGAACAAATATTTATGTATGTTTCTACCTTATTCTGTTCTTTAGTAATCACCATTTGAAAACATGTAATTTGAGTGACATCAAGCGAAAATGGAAAAAATAAGGAGAAAACAAGCTTTTTGTGAAAAGATCCATTTTCTGCACAACAGTGATTTTGACACTAATATTTTTTGTTTAGTGACGCTCTGTGAATTAGATTTAATGTGACAAACGCTTTGATCATTCACGTCATCCTTGAAAATGTTCTATTTCCTAAGATCCGCCATGTTTTCATGTAATTTGATACACTGGGAGCCCATTGAAGAGATCCAATGCTGCCATCTCCTGGCCATAGTCGGTGGGTGTTTTGGGATTTTCCCAACCCCAATCACAAAGCAGCGCTGCATAAGACATTGCACTGCCCAATTGACGTTGTTGGCAGTATACAGTGGGCGTGTCCTTAACGTCAATTGACATTTTTAGTGGTAAAAGAGGTAATTGCTTTAGCAGAGATTAACCATATGATGTTAAGCATTCCCTCTTTGAAGCGTTGGGTACTGCCAGCGAAGGTCCACACCCTGAGGGTCAAGCATTTAAGTTAATTTGCTAAAATGTATATTTACTTGTACATTTCTGTTTCCAGAATTCTTATTTACACATTCATACATTTTGGTATTTTTTTTGTACAAGTAGCTAAGTTGATGTGTCAAATCTGCTGCTATCCGTCTTTCACTTGCATTTAACTAAAGAATGATAGCTTCTGATTGGTTAGTGTTTAGTCAGCTAATATGGGACAAGGAAGTGTTGTCGCTTTAGCTGCCGTGTATGATGAGTAAAGTTTAAATTAAGAATGAATCCGTCTCCATCCTGCCTTTTCATTTTATAAACAGTGTCCACGAATCTTCACATTAGACTATAGCTACGCTACGTGTATTTCTCGTAAATTTCCAAGTTTTTTTCTTGCAAATCTGCCACTTTATAAACTCGCAAATTCACAAGTTTTTTCTTGGAATATTGGCCCCACCCTATGTGGCCTTAATACGCCGTAATAATTGTATATTATATCATTATTATACTTATCTAGATTCAACACAAAAGATAACCAATGTGCTTTCATGCAGGACTACTGAGATCAGAGGATTACTGTTGACAATGAAATCAGATGATTTGGACAATTCTAAGGTTAACAATGGCCCTAAACAATTATTCAGTTACTAATTAATTTGATGTGACAATCGATTATTTGCAAGCTTCCTCACGAGCCTAATGAGGACATAAGGTATAGAAAATGGATGGCTTCTTTAACCCCAATAAAGTCAGAATTTAACATACTGCATAGATTTTTTTTTCTTTTCATTTGGACCTCAGTGACCATATTTCAGGTTTAAAAATGGTCTACAACAATTTAGTAAAACGTTTTGTTTTTGAACTGACTTAGTTGTTCGTCACTGACATTTTGAACTTGTAGTCATATGTAATTCAGAGCTTATGTTGATGATCCACCTTTGGCAAATATCCCACTAAAAGTACTTCAGAACTCAAGTCCTTTCTACAAATCCAAACAACAATATGTTTATTTAGCAATTTAGGTAGCGTGTGGTTGTATATTCGCCAATTGTTGAGCATTCAAATGTGATTCCTTCAACTCTGTGGATGTGAAACGTTGGTTCCGGCGGCAGAGATGTGCATGACCTCTGTTAAATGCGTTTGCTGAAAAAGGAGGGAGAGGAAAATAAAAGCATGAAAAGTGTGACTTTATAAATGCTGTATGAGTGTGAGAAGAGGAGACGAAGACCGGCTGAAAAAGCAGACAGGTGTTTTGTGAAATTGCTGGCTCCGTGTGTGTTTGCCGGCTTTCCTGCTCTTCCACTTGTGCGTGGCCTCACCTCTCTCAACATCCATCTGCAATCCTCTCATTTCTCCTGCCCACTCGTCCACCACTTTCTCTCTCAGCCCACCTCCTCGCTCGCCGAGTGTGTGCGTGTTTGTGTTAAAGGGATGATCTTTTGATGCCCTCGTAGTGTGTGAGTGCTTTCTCCCTCTACTTTTAGCGGTCAGCCATTGTGCTCGCAGCCGTCATACTGCTCTCCCACTCACTCCATCAGAAACTACAGGCCTGTGTAGCGGCCTAAATGAATATTGATTCTCCCTCCAGTGCCAAATACTGCAGGGGGGGAGGGGGGACGATGAGTTTGTTCCACGCAATGAAGGGAATAGGCCTGATGGGGGAAAGGAAGAGAGGATGGCGATTAGGGTGATGGTGATCATTGTGGTGATAATGATAATGGTGATGATAATGACTGTGTTAGTGATCAGAAAGCATGATGGGAGCTCTCAGTTAATGCATGTATGCGCATGGAGGTTTCTCAGTGCTGCAAACGTAATTGGCGTATTGATGCTGAAATGACATGACAATCACAGCAAACACCACAATAAAGTGTCAGGACAACAATGAAAAGCTATGGATGCACTTGTTCAAACTGGCTTCAATCTTTATTGGTAGAAATAAAAACAAATTTAGAATACAGAGAGCTCACAAATAAGCAAATGGCCTTCATAGCGTCTGCATAATGTAGCCATAATATAGCCTCAGCGATGCATAAGCTTTCAAACTATGCAAAACAGTGGTTAGTAACTAATCATAAGCTAATAATTACAAAGGAGAAGAAAAAAAATACAAAGCTCGACCATAAAGAAGGGGGGAAAAAAACAATACATACAATGCAAAATTAAAAAGCAGGGGTGTCAAACCTACGGCCCGCGGGCCAGAACACTAATGGGAGTTTTTCACTAAAAAATAACTGTTGTTGTTAATTTTGTCCACTGGAGGGAGCACTAATATTAAATTGGGCTGTTTGTCAGGATTTGAAGCAAAAAATAAATTGCACTCATTTCTGTAAGAGGATTAGGGCCAGTGAAGAGAGAAAAAAAAAAACGTTGGTTGATTTCTGACTTTATTATCAGAATTCTCACTTTAGAATCCAGAGATTAAAGTCAGATTTCTTACTTTACAATTCTGAGATTAAAGTCAGAATAGAATAAAGTGATAATTCTGAGAATATAGTCAGAGAATTCGGACTTTATTCTCAGAATTCTCACTTGAAAGATTCTAACTTTATTCTCACATTTCTGACTTTAAAATGTGAATTGTGAGAATCAAGTCAGAATTCTCACTTTAAAGTTAGAATTGTGAGAATAAAGTCAGAATCTGGCCAACCTTTTTTTCCCCCTCTTCACTGGCCCTAATCCTTTTCCGTAGAAATTTCAGATTACTCAGCAATAAGATACTAACAAATGGGAACATTTTCAGAATGTACTTGCAATTATTTGCACCAACGAAAAAAAAAACTATTGTGACCTGTCATTTATTACTGATTAGTCTTTTTTTTTATCACAAGATCAAATTTGTGTGTAAGTGGCCCCTATATTAAAATGAGTTTGACACCCCTGACCTACAGACACCCTATTGATGAGCAATTACAATTTATGATATTGAGCATAGAACAATTTTTCTGAAATGTTGCATGGCATCAATTGAACTTTGTGTGGGGGCTGGTAAAATACTTAAATAAATCAGGTTATTGATAACATCCTCTTTCCTACTAAATGCCTAACTGCAGAGGATTAAAAAATGAATTTGTGGTTGCTCCCAAATTATGGGGCGTCATTGTCACGGCCCTCGGCCTGCTGCTCCCCCACGCAAATTGCTGCCGCCTCTTCATACACGGCTCCCTCCACCTGCAGGGTGCAGTCATCCAGCTCGGTGACGATGTAGTGGGTGCCCTCGTCGTTGACGATGACCTGGGTCAGACCTTCCTTTATCATCCGAGAGGCGGCCAGCTGCAGCAGGTTCTGCATCTCCTCCGGACCCGGCTGGTTAATGACCTGCACCTCGTCCTCCTGTTTGACGACAGGCTGCGCTTCACTTGGCTCGGGCTCGGCTGCCTCGGGGGCCTCCGAGACCTCGTGGACGGCGGACCCCTCTCCGTGCATTTTCTCCCGTTGGCCCATCTCGCTCACAACGCTGAGCAGGGCGTCCAGAGCGGTGGACGACTCGGACATGACGTGCCTTGTTCCCACGGCTGCAGAGCCTGCGCCTGCTTCCGGAGCTGCGGCCTGCAGCTCGTTTGCGGCCTCCCCTGCCGATAGCACCACATAACGGGTGCTCCCTTCGGCAAGCTGGGCCCCTGCGGATGCCACCTCCCTAGCTGAGGCCACCACGTGTCCGTCTTCTGTGATGTGTAGCACCTCCGCCACCTGGCCCGCCATGGCCAGAGTCTGCAGGGTGGCGGCTGCAGATTCCTCCAGTGTCTGCTCGACGGCAACTTCGCTATCGCTGTAGCCTTGGATGATGATGACCTGCTGGATATCTCCATCTCCTTCATTGCTGAGCTTCCTGTCCACAGAGGATTCCACAAACTCTGTCTCGACAAAAGCAGCCCCCTGGCCTTTAAGACGGCACTCAAAAGCTTTGGAGACGATACCTGGGAACAAAGGAGGGGGAGCATATTACCGCCACATTGACTTTTAACATGTATTCTAATCCCAGATCAAGCCCAAAAGCATTCAAACAAGCAAAAATATGATGGGTGTAACTCCCACTAGTTTATAGGAGGTTCCTGTGTGACGTATTGTTTATGTTTCGCGCGTTGCATCACGGGAAACTGTGTGGCAAGAAACGTGTTTTAAATGGAGTTCGATGGTTTTGCACATTTGGAGGAGGATAAAGAGAAGCAGATGGTTCATTCTTGTGCCATCAATTCCCACCAAAAGGGGCCGCGAAAAATGAAAGAAATGTCTGCGAGCCGGGAGGGTATAGCTTGACGATCAAAGCCTGGATTACGACTGATGCGAACGGGTTTGTGAGGCTCACTTTATTGCCGGTAAGGACTTGTGACTATATGTTTGTTATTTGGAGAGGATTTAAAGAAATAATAAATCGAGTTTGTGGATTATAAAATCCGCTGGGTCATATTGTTTTGCGGTTTTATGCAGGTGTTCCAAAGCGCGATCGACAACCACGCTGACTTGTTCCTTGTCTTGAAATGGGCTATCCTGGATCGGTAAATGAAAACGCTAAAGAAAAAGCCGACCTCACTTGTGTACGCAGTAGCTATAGTTGTTAAGTCCTATCCTGACAGCTGCATTAAAGGTGCTACAATGCTAGTATGCTAATGCTACGTAACATGACTGCATGTTTGTCCAAGACTGGACTTGAAAAGAATAATTGTGTAAGCTGAGATATTTAGTTGTTAAATAGAGAACAGATGCCATTGCAATTCTCACATCACAAGACAAATGTCACTGTACTAAAGTCACTGCATTCCCAAAAATAAAGAATAAGGTGTGCAGCTTGTTGGCATAATTCCTCCATGCTAACTAATCATTGTTGAGTGTGTTGGGGGGATGGTTTTGGAGTGACGTACTTCCACAAACTTAACTCTAATGCGATAGACCCTCCTTCCCTTTGGCACCACAAAGAACACTTCAATGAAGAATAATTACCCAGCTTTGCACAGGACTTTGTATTAAATAAGAGTAAATGACCCCAAAGCAGGCCAGGAAACAGGTGAGTCGGACCAAATTTTGTCATCATCCCACGCCTCTTCAATAGTTTCAGTTTTGTCGCCAATACATACATTAGGCTTCTCTGTAAACCTCCTCCGCCCTTCGGCCGTTAAAGTGCTTAACTAGCGGCCGCTAACTTTCTTCGTATACGCTGTGTTTATACAGCCAGCCATGTTTTCTGCTACTCAACCAAAAATGTCAACAAATGATCCTCCTATGAATGAATAAAGCAGATTTTTTAATCCATTTGTATCCAACTCGGGGGGTGACCATTTTGCCCAAAACTACCTTCGGACTCGCATTCTGAACGTTTGACACCAATTCCTGTTGACGGCACAGGGCGGTATTGGCTAAAGTGTCGGACACCATTTAAGAAGCGTACGTAAAACGTGCATACAAATGCAAAGTGTGGGATTTACGAATTTGGACTTGTGTGTAACGATGTCCGCAAATTTACGCACAGCCCTGACCGTGCGTACGCACAAAACCTTACGGTATAGAACAGTGAAACAACAGATAGAAGGGCGATATAGATATCACCAGCTAGTATTAATTGTATCCACAATATTTAAATTTTGTCTCAGTTTTAGTCCAGTTTCTATCACTCTTGTTAGTTTTTAACAGAGTTAGTCTACCTCATTCCGTTTTTATTTAGTCAATTTTAGTCAACTATAAATCTAGCATTTTAGTCTTTTAGTCTAAAAAAACATAATTTTATTTGTCTAATTTTAGTCAACAAAAATTGTCAACGTTTTAGTCAAATTTTAGTCAGGACAATCATTTTACCCTTGTATATTTTTGTCAGCAGATAATGTTGAACATTTAAGATATACTGTACAACTATTTCACATAAAATGTTCTCATCTTTTTGATAAAAAAACAACTTGACACAATTATATCAACAACTGGCTACTATAGCGCCATGCTGCGAGAGCTTGTAAATTAGCCAGCATTAGTTAGCAGTCGAATTAACATTATTGTTGGAATGTTATAGCTGTTGTATTAATGTTACATTATAATTATAATTTCCTTTTTTTTTTTAACCTTTCACCGTGAATCCACCTCCTGTCTGTCCCATGTGTTTGTGCATGTTGCACTCGCTAGCTGCAGATTTGAAAGGGGGTATGCCACATGACAGTGTAACAGTGACCGATTTGCAGAGGCAAGATTTGACAAAATCATTTTCATCTTGTTTCAATTTTTGTCCAATTTTTATTAAGTGAAATACATTTTCGTCTCGCCTTCATTAGTCAACGAAAATGCATACTGATTTTGTCCCAGTTATTGTTTATTAACTCATTCACTGCCATTATTGACTATAGACGTAAAAAAAATCATTTTAACCATTTCTATTAGTTTCACATTTTTTCCACTTTTGTTGACAAGAGTATGAAAACCTAGATTTTTTAATTGTACATTTAGAACAGATATAACATTTTTGATTAATCGTGAGTTAATTATTGAAGTCATGCGATTAATTACAATTAAAAAATGTAATCATCTGACGCCCCTGATTTTTAATAATCTTTTCTTTCTTTTTTTTTTTTAATTAGGGGCATCAGGCGATTAACATTTTTAATTGTAATTAATCAAATTACTTTACTAGTTAACTCAAGATTAATCACATATTTTATATCGGTTCTAAATGTACAATTATTTTTCCCCCCTAGGTTTTCATATTCTTGTTGAAAAAAGTGGAAAAAAATGCGAAACTAATAGAAATAGTGTAAATTAATTTTTGACGTCTATAGCCATCAATGGCAGTGAATGAGTTAGTGAGGGTTTTAGTCTAATCTAGTCTAGTTTTAGTCCAGTGAAAAATGTGTGTTGACAAAAATTATTTTTGTTTAGTTTTTGTTGATGAAATTAACACTATCACCAGCAAGCCAAAATGAAGGAGTGTCCAAAAATTTCGAGTCCTAGATTAATTCAATGAAAACAATAACACAACAAATTCAGCTCCATGAACAGGAAATTATTTCATTCAATCAAAGCACACATCTGAAATGTAAGTGGGCTGGAAAAATTAAGGCACGATTCATTCATTCTCTAATTTGAACGACGATGTGCGCATGCCGCTCGATCGCTGGACGCCCGGGGCAAACGGATAAACCGATAATCGAGGGTGGGATGAAGTATGTTTCAGCAACATGTCAACGCGTCGGAGCAATCACTTGACGTGCACACTCTATGATGCTGCAATGCATCCCTGTGCACAAAAGGACGATGGTGCGGCCCAAGAACAGGTGGGATTCATCAGCACACGATTTACTGATGTGCGTACGACAGGCATCCGCATGTTTGATAAATATGGATTTTTCTTGAAATCTAAATTTCAGTCGTGGCCAGGGGCAGCTGTGTTTCAAATAATGATATTCGTGTGACTTAATTCTTGATATGACTCAGAATAGGAAGATACAATACAGCCAGAAAAAATGTAGCAAGACACAGCTGGTACTAATTGAGCCATGTGGTGCCCGCTTGGATTTCAGGTTGCCATGGTGTTACCAAGGTGATGGGTACGGTGTTAAAATGCCATTGTTTGAACATCATGATCAGTAATGCCTGGGTTTGACACAAATGCACTAATCTTTTCATTTAAAAAAACTTATATATCTAGTAGGAGTAATAGTGAAAAAGGGAGACTGCTCATGTCTACTAAAACTTTTCAGAATGGATACATTTATTTTTATGAGGGAAGGAAAGAGCACATTTCACCTTCTATGACAGCCACCAGCAAAAAAAAAACCCTTTTAAAAAGGAAGAAGTTAAACAGCTTTCACGTTAATTATTATTATTTTTTTAATGTATGGCTCAGCTGATGTTGACATTTTCGAGGTCCAGTATTTAAAGCTCAGATGACATCACAAAGATCTCTTTAGTGTATGGTGGGACAAAATCATCCATCACTGATGTACTTATCTCTCCCAGACATTTCATGTCTAGCACCAAAGGTGACAAAGTGATCTTAAAAGTCACATTTGTTTGTACAAATGTGACTTTGCTTTGGAATTCAATGACTTAAATTCAGTATCATGACACACAAGAGAAAAATAAAAAACAAAACAAATACGCTAGTTTGAAATCATCTTAATGAAACACTGACCGTAATATTTGCTGTTGGTGTTTTATCTAAACTTTTGTTTGCATTGCATTATTTGAGGCATTTTCCCTCTTTGGATAATACAAACCTCTTGGTGAAAGCAATATGAAGTGCATAGTCAGACATCTTATTTAGTCTTAAGGTGCACATTTTGGTAGTGATATAAATTAGGATGCTTAGTCTATTGTGGAGGTTTGTACTGTGCGCTACACAATTGTATTTCAGTTTTATATCTGATCGCTTAACTTACTATAAGACACAGATTACGTTAAATGTGTCATGTAAAATGCAATTCTGATTGTGTGCATGTCATACTCTTAAATTCATTAACTCTTTGACTGCCAGACGTTTTCAGAAAAGGGATGCTGTCAGTGCCAGCCGATTTAAGCATTTTAACTGATCTTTCAAGGTCCACACAAAATTTTGTGTTTGGACTATGGAAACACACATACTCCCAAATGAAAGATTGAACTCTCATCTTTCATCAGAAAAAAAAGTTTGTTTCTACCTTATTCCGTTTTCCAGTAATCAACAATAGAAAATGGTTAGTTTCACCCAAATGCTGTTTTGAAACAAAAAACGGAGAAATCAAGCTTTTTGTGAAACGATATTATTTCATGCACTCTAGTGAATTTGACACTTTTTTTTTCCATGAATGATGCCACAAACACTTAAACAGTGCTTTACTTCTGTAAAACACTACCACCAACAATGAAAAAGTGTTTTTTGATAGCAAAATATGTTTATTTACATTCAACAGTGTAACAATTTGACAAAACAATTTGGCAAACTATTTACAAATGTGTGCAACCGTGGTACTATTTACAATTGTGTGAATGTTTCAAATACAGTTTTTCTTTTTGTAACACTCCCCTGTGTGCAAGGCGACGCAGCAGGATTTGTACAACAGATTAGTTTTACTGCGATGGCCCCTTAGCGTGCAGACGCTACACTTTCTTGCCGGCCCTTTTTTTCCCGGAGAATAGCAAGTATATACTGCAGTGTGTGTTTGGCCATGTTGCCATCAAGTCTACTCTCAGGATCATGATACGGTGACGTTACGGCGGTGTTACGTCTGGCTCCGTGATCAGACTGTACCCACTCCTCCGATGAATATGCATTGGACTCGGGGCACTCTTCGTCGTCCGATTGAACGTCCGCCTGAGCAGAAGTGCTCGGTTGTGCTCCGCGTTTTCCGGCGTTAGCATCACTAGCCGGTGAGGCTTTATGACGTGATCATAGCCGCCGCGTCAACGCTTCCAACTTCGGCGTCAACCTCGGAGTCACCATCATCATCATCGTCGTCGTCATCAATGTGCTCTTTAGCATTGGTCGATGCTTTTCGTCTTTGAAAAAAATGCTCAAGCGTGAGCTGCTTGCCACCGGTCGCCATTATGGCTTCCTCAGCCATTGTCCCCTCAACACTCTAGCTCCGCCTCACGTCTTCTACTGACGCCTACCCAATCTTGTCCAAAGAGAGTCATCGTTGCCATCTAGGGGCCAAAAATAGGCATTATACTAACGAGATCTGCTTGATACTTTCAGGACAGCTGGCCAAGGCTTTCCTCCACCCGTTTCCCCCCAAAAAAACTTGGTGAACGTCTTTTAACGTCTTTGGCGCACCTCCGTAGGATTTTACTAAACATTATTTAACATTTTTGGCAGTCAAAAAGTTAAGATGACTACTTGGGAGTAAATACATGCTGAAGAGACGATTTGATTGTCATGTCAATCATTGTGCCATATCATATGTATGTAGTTAAAAAAGAACCAAGATGATGGTGTGTATCTGAAAGAGGATAACAGAGTAACTGCTGCCAGACAGAGACAGTCTGTCTGGCAGCAGTTACATACAAAGTATACCATTTTTAACTGACCAAACAAAGAGTAAAAAAAAATAAAAGTCTTACCACTGACGACTACAAAGCACCGTCTGTAAAAATGGACGACACCTTTATTCTAACATATCAGCATGGCCTGGTCTTAAAGTGTTTTGTGTTTTTTGGGATAAGTGTGGTGAAGGTCTTTACAGTGGGGGGGGGGTGCTCAAAAAATTGCTACACTAATACATCGTTGCAGGCACCTTTACAATACACATATCAATAAATGGAGGCGTCAGAATCGATATTGCGCATTCATTCGGGAATTTTCCCGGCGCGTCTTTGAAAGCTGCTCCTTGCTGTGTAGTGTGCACACATTTAGACCAGGCACAGCACGGCGCTGGCGGTAAACTGGAAGCACTGCTAAAACGTACAAAAAATACACGTGCACATTGTATCATGAGGATGTTGGAAATAACCAGCCTTACTTTATAGTAAGTATAGTTCCTAAAATTCCAAAACACGCTAATAATTTATTTCTTTGTTTCCTCACCATTTTTCTTCCACACCAATTAATCTCAATTCTTCATCTTAGTTGAAGGCATTTTGGACAATTCTTTGCTTTTCTGAAGACCTCTTACTTTTCCAGCATGACAAACATAAATGGTTTTAATTTGAGGTGAACTAGAACATCCGGAAACCTTGTTGAACCCCCATTATGGAAAATAAAGTAGCAGGAACCCAGTGCGGTAACATTAAAAAGACCTGCGGCTTACAGTCGGATGAGGCTTATATCTGTAGTATTCCCCAAATTCAGCTAGCGCGGCTTATAGTCAGGTGCGGCTTGTAGTCCAGAAATTACTGTAGTCCAATTGCCAATGCCAACATGCTTGAAGCGAATTGACTGGTTGGTTGGTGAGGATACCCCAGAGGCTGTGCAATTACCATACCCAACAGGAACTTTTCAATATATACTCAATAAACAATACATCTTTTGTACTTTCATTTGTTTATGAATATGAATCTCACATTACTGTACATCGTCTACATGTCTGTAAAATGTTCAGGCGGATGGATATGAGTTCATGTCTCCATTAGTACAAGAAGTGCCTGCATGTGGTTGTGGGCGTACTTATGTGGTGCCATGGGGGTGGTGAGGTTATGCTATGCGTTGCGAGTGAGTGTGTGTCACATTAGCCATGGGGTGCTGTTGTCAGGTCCCAGTGGCGGCATGCTGAGGTTTATGGAGTGTCACTCAGTCGCCACAGCCGTGAATCAAGTTAATGTTGCACATCCCATCTCTTGCGCTGTCCTGCGCTCCCGGTGGAAGAACAACATTTGAACAGCATGATTTGGCCCTGGCAAGTGGTTGATGCCTGTTTAATATGTGTTCTGAGTGTTCTAAGTGACTGATTCCTTTAAATGGAAGTACTAGAGAGGATGAGCGAGAAAGCAAAGAAGGCTGCTTCATTGACTGAGATGTGAAATAAGATGGAGGCTTGCTGAGAGGAAGAAAAGTAGGAGCAGAGACAGTTGATGATGTCGTTTTGACTTTCAATCACAAAAATGTTGAGGGAAACTGTTACTGGGAACACTGGCTAATAATAAGAATCATTTAAAAAAATACATATTTATTTACTTTTTACAAAAGCAGCCCCAATTGGCAGTGCTGTTTTAGGCAGCCATTTTAGTGTTAAACAGTCTTTGTCGTTTGGACAAAAATACTTATTAGACTTAAGTCATATTTTAGTCATCTCTATATGTTTTAGTCCAGTTTTAGTTAAAAAAATAAATATATATATATTTAAATTATTATTACATATTCATTCAATAAGACTTTAAAACAATTTCATAATTTTGACAAAATAGTACCACATTAGGAAAATATAATTGCCTTTAACGACAAGCACAAAATAATATTATGAAAACAAAAACAAAGTGCGCATTTACAGTCGATACCATTCTGACATGTCAAGGAAGCTGAAACTTACTCAACGTAACACGCCAAGCTTAACTTTAAAATAACGTTTACCAAATACAGTATTACATTGACGGCAATGCAAATAGCCTTAGTACACTTTTATTTTGAAGTTGGACCACGTCGTGGTGTGATGGCTAGCTTGACTTCCCTTTCAGACGCCTCTTTATCGTGGTTGATTGACATTGTAGGCCTAATTGCGACCAACATCAACACAACGCTATCCTGAACTCAATTTCAAAATTTAGGACGCTAAGAAACCGCTAATTAATTGCGCCGCCATTGTATGATCCGGCAGAAGTCTCCGACGTAAGTGGCTAGCAGCTAGCTGTTAGCATGACCAACAAGTGTCTGGCTGCCGGTTTGTAAGAAAGTTTGACATCTGGTACATGGCTTACTTTAATTCTCTTTAAATATTCTGGACCAAGGCTACTTTGTAATTCACTCTTCATGTTTAAAGAAGGGGAATGTGCCTTAAACTGCACGTTGAGGTCTTTTCATTATTTAAAAAAAAAACAAAAAAAAAACATTCACACAAACAAAACGATCCGAGCTGCGACTCAAATCAGTGATTCGATCCGAACCGTAACTTTTGTGATCCCTTTCACCACTAATGTTAACACAACAGGCTTTCGTCTGGAGCTAGCTAGCAGCCCATTTGCGCCAGGTGTTATGTGGAAAACTTGAACCTTAATAGGAAATTTATGACAAGATGATTGTCAAATAACACTATATGTATAAGATCTTGCAACAAACTGGGTTATGAGTGTTTTATTGTTGTGTGATGCTGTTGAGGAGTTGTGGCGAAGACATCATGTGAGTGCTGTTACTGTATTTCAGAGTTCTTGAACGCATCATGAACATGAGCATCATCATATAGCAAACTACTGTAAAGTGTAAAACCTCCTTGTGTCTTACTTTTTGTTTTAGCATCAGCCATACAGTATCTGTGTTTTTGTTGTCAATAAATGTAAGTTCACTGACTAACATCTCCGTGATCCACACTAGATACTACAATATGTTAAGAGGAATTGTTCTAACCACCTTTGAACTGAACAATGGTTGGCTACGAAAGCCCTTATCGGTTACTAATGTACAGAGCAGTCGTTAACCTTGTTGGAAGTACTGAACCCCACCAGTATCCTATGTACATTCATTCACTTTATAGAAAAAAAAGCTGTGTTTTTTGTTTTGTTTTCTTCAAATCAGGGAGAGAAGCCTTTTCATGGAATATATATATATATATATATATATATATATATATATATATAAGGAAGAGTTTGTTTACTTTTGCTAGATAGCTAGTTGTGCTGAATTACAATTAATTGCTCAACTTGGCATTGCAAAACATGCAGTTAGGACGCTGACTCCCATCACTCAACAACTCTCTAGAGTAGGGGTGGGCATACTCAGTCCTCAAGGGCCGGAGTCCTGCAGGTTTTGGATGTTTCCTTTCTCCAACACAGCTGACATATGATCAGGCCATCAGCAAGCTCTGCATAAGTCTGCTTGTGTTGGAAGAGGGAAACCTCCAAAACCTGCAGGTCTCCGGCCCTCGAGGATCAAGTTTGCCCACCCCTGCTCTAGAGCACTAAAAACCGCTGTTGCTGTTTTCTTAAGATGGAACCCAGGTGTGTCATCGCAAATCATGAGTCGGGTGTGAGTCTTGACCTCTGCCAAACCCCTGAGACTTACTCACTTAACCCCTGGGGTTCCATCGAACTCAGGGTAAGAACCACTGGCAAACCGACTATGTTGATGACTGTCATACATTCCAGCTTCCTTTTGAACAATCGGCGTCAGGTGGGCCTGTCAAACAAAACAACCTCGAACATTTTCGTCAAGTCTCGTCTCACCAACAAAATCTCGCACACATCGTGTCAAGATTTTGTCATCAAGGAGCAATATTTAGTCAGTTACTGTGAAATTGTTATGAAAAAAAAGGTGTCAATGTAATCATTTTCATCATCACACGACTTATAGGGGAAATTAACTGTTTGTGAAATGAATGCTGAGTTCGTAGATTATGCTTTTGGTACTCTTTAAGTTGGTGTGTTTGCATCCCTATTGGGTGTATGCTCCAATTATTGATCAGTGGATCAATGGGCTGGCCAGAAGCGAGGGCCCGGGGCCTCTAAGTGGCATTACTTAAACTCAGAGAGGCCACCAAGGGAGTGGTCAGACAGCACTTACCAGCAGTTACAGAAATTAACCTTAACACTGAGACACCAGTGCGTGCACATACAACCAATTACACTTGCTGTAACACACATCCGCTCAGAGCAAAGTTTAGGTTAAAGTGTATCTTTGGCGCCACATTTTCAGGCATTGATGGGGAAAGAAATGCAGCAATATTGGAAAGTTTGATAAATATCCAATTTTTGTGTCTGGTCTTGTATTTGCCCAAAATAATTCCATTGGTTAATTTGAATGTGTGTAGCAATGTTGGGATGTGATGTCACCACGGTGACAAGCTGTCATTCACACACATTTGTTATGTTACTATTGAGTAATACGCCAGATCGCTTCCCTATGGATGAAAGTCTGTCATCTAGTCTGGGATATTTAATTATTATTATTTATTTAAACAGAAAGGATATAACCTGACCTGACACAGACTTCCGGCTCGCATCCGGGAGCTGATTACTTACATGCGCTACCAAACTTTGTCAGCAAACCATCGTCGTCAGTGACAGATTGAAGGACCTTCCATCAGTACTGACTCTGGAGAGTTGTGAAAATGACTCAGATTTGTCAAGAAAAAGAAATGCCGAGTTGAATTGGGGGAGCAAAGACGGCTTTCAACGTGGTGACGTCACCACTTCGCTCCTTGCAGGCAAGTATGGCTACGCATTATAGCTGTCATGGTGTCACCACAAATAAGTTCCGAGAGCTTCTATAAGCTTGCTTTATTACAACCAGTGTAACAAAAAAAATTTGTTTGGATGCTGTTTTTCCTTGATAAAGCATATACTGTATTTCTCTTACTCAGCACCACAGGTACACTTTAACCTGCACCTGGAACCCAAAACACATGTTGAAAAATAAATAAATAAAGCTAAATTGCCAACATTGCCAGTGAACACAAGACTACCGTATCAAACCATAACACGAGAGGACAATAAAACACGGTCAAAATCTGTTACAAGGTCAATGGTGGCAGCACCATGAAAGGTCAGAGTGGAATAACACAGAGATCTGCCCAATCCGTTTATCAAGCGATTATCTTCAATTATAGATATGAAGGCAGCGTAGTTAAAAAAAAGCAAGATGGAGACCTCTGAACCTGACACACATATGGCTGTTATTTGTGGGGGAGTTTTACAGATCAGCGGTGTAACTGTGTCTCACTGGTGCAGGTTATTTTGAAGGTGAAATTGTTAAACAGATCAAGTATCAGTTCGGGATGTGTCCAGGTCACCTAAGAACAATAGCATTGTGGCAATCTATATTCATTGTTAGTTTTATTTTATTCATCTAGCTTGATTTATTTTAGTTATTGTGTCATTATTTTTTATTTAGTATTATTAAGACTATTCTGTCATTAATATATGTGAATGTATCATGTGAATGTTCTGGCTAAAACATGCAATACGTTTGTAAGCATACATTTATTAGAAAACATATTAACAACATAATAACAATAACAATAATAACAATTGTTATTAAAAAAATGGCTCACAAAGGGGTTAATGCTTAGTTTTAAATGACACTGACATAGAGGTAATAATCAACAATATGTACTGTTATGTATCTATGTATGTATTAATATATATGACAGTGTGAATTCAAATTTTAAATTCTTATTTTTGTTAAGGGTGAATATTTGACACAACTTTTGTCTATGCATATGCTTTACACTACTTTGTTTAGCCTGTATGTATTGACTGAACCTGCAAACAAAGAACTCCTCAACCATGCATGTATTTATTATTCCTTTTAATGGAGTGTATTTATGGTTCTTTGGTCAAGATGTGTATTTGGTGACCTTAACTGACTCTCTCAACACCATGAGGCCTCAGGCAGACATGCATGTATGTTTCTTTTGTGTGTGTGTGTGTAAAATGTAGAGGGTCAGTTGAGGTCCAGCTAGTGATGGCTGTACTTTGTCTGGTAGAGACAACCGCTACTGTCACCTTTACAAATGCCATGAATCAACACCAGGAAGGACAGGCTGGTCGACCAAAAAACAACCAATTATACAGTAGCCAGATTGACACCAGGTGGACAGGGCAGAGAGATGGAGATTCACTCAAGCCACTGCAAGGACGAACAAGCAGAAGAGGAGGGCACAGGCTGACAGAGGGCCTTCTGGCCTGCAACACCCACACAGTTAAAGTCAGTACAGCGATCTCACAATTCAATTTGATTCAACGACAACTCAAGTGTTAAGTAATAAATAAGCAAAGCTGCCAACCTATAGAAGTTCACTTCCATAACAATTTTTTAAAAAGTTTTCATATTCTTTACATTTTGTTAAGAACATTACCGCGGGACAGTTATTGCAGTGTATTATGTAGGGTAATAGGATAAAAAAAAGCATACTGTTCAATTGCACAACATAATCATTACTTTATAACACTAATTGTTAATATTTTATGGCTTCAATATTTGTAATTGTAATGTATTTATTGCATCAACCTTGTAATAGAGCATGCAGTTCAACCTGAGTATCAGTTTGCCATCATGAAATGTACTGTATTTATGGATGAATGAACCTTTAGACCAATTACAGTATATTTCAACTGTAGCAAAGAAAGCAATCTGAATAATCAGATCTCAAAAGTCAAAATCTCAAACAAAGCAAACAAACACTGTTGACAAATTTGATTAGAAAGTTTAAGCATGGATAAAATGTGGTTTCTAACTAGCACATGTACTTCTTGCATGCATTTCCCATTTCCTGCATCAACTGCTGCTGGTGAAATGATGCCAATTTTCACCTTGTAGGACTAATAACAGTAATTTTATCTTTTATCATATATATATTTATTATATTAATTCAGAAAATGGATGGCCTTTAACCACATAGGCCCATCCTCTCAGGTGACGTGGTGACATACTAATTTCCTCTTATGAAGCTGTGTTGCATTATTTTGTATTTTTTCTCCAGATATGTATTCATTTGCCTCTTATCTTACTGTTCAAAATTGGTTACTCACAGCTAAAGCTCGGGTACAGCCAGACCTACAGTATGTGACATATCGCTTATTTCAGTGTCTCATATCATGATTGCTTAGCACTTTTGATGGCTTCTACATCTTTGTCCCCATCCTCGTTTCATGATAATGATACTAGTCAGAAATAAAAAAAAGTTTATTTGCTGCAATGGAGGTGGTGATTAGTGACTTGTGCTGTGTTGACACTGAATGCAAAGTGAACCTGCGGCTATGCATCGTGTTTAGTCATGTTTGCTAGCCAGTTGCAGCTGCTCAAAGTGGAGTAGATATAATTTAATCACACTCATTCATGTATCAGCCTGACAGCGTACAGTAGGATGCTGTTTTTTGCTGTTGTAATGAATTGGTGCTGAGTGGTTTCTACAGCAAAATATGGATAATCTGCAAAATTTGACAGCTCTGAAAAGTGCTTTATGGTTTTAATGTCTTAATATTGATTTGATTGCTACTGGTGTTGTATTTGCAATGTTTACAAATTCATGTATTGGCTTCAATCGTGAATTGAAAAATAATTTCAAGGAATCACAAGCTAATGTCATGGAAAATGTTACAGAATCCAAAGTCCATTCAGTGATGTCACATTTTCTACAACTTATACTGCTCAGAGTCACAGGTGAGTTCCTAGCTGACTGGAACGGAACTATTACTAGTCAAACATCGGGCTCATATAGACAACCAAATGACATTTACATAGATGGGCTGATGTTTTCATCTCTATCTCACATAAATAACCAATGGTGGTGAAACAAACTCAACTCTAAGTACATAAAAATTAAGCTAAGAAAAAAAAAAAAAAAAAAAAAAACTAGGCAAAGAAATATTGCAGTCTACCAATTGAGGTGCAAAGCACTCAAGAGGGTTGGGGGGCGGGCTTGGAAGCACAAACACGCAGTAACAGTGGTCAGGGGGTCAGCTCTTTTTCTGCTGACAGTGGATGACACAGTATAATCTAGTCTACAATAACTCTAACTCTAGCCCCCTCAGGGTCAAGTCAGAAGGTCTAGAAAAAAAAGAAACACAATTACAAAAGAATACAACAACTTAGGAGATGTTTTCTGCATCAATTGAGTAATATAGAATGGAGAAGATCTGCAGAGTTGTACATAACACCCTACAAAGACTTTCTTACGTATTTGGTGAGTTACCTGGACAACTCTCACCCAGGTATTTTTGAAAACATGCAATGAGAAAGCAACATGGACTATATTGTGTTTGTGTGTGAGTGTGGAGTGGTTAGGATATGTGTATGTGTGTATATGTAGGCCTATGTGAATATGTATGTTTCTCTTCCCAACAAGTGTGTCTGGAGTTTTTTTACTCATGTCTGTGATGTCTGTTTTTTGTGTGTTGTGATGAATTATATTTGCTTTGTTTACAGAGACCTTGGTTTAGCTTGTCTGTCAGATTGTTTTTTGGTTTGTGTTTGTTTTTGGGGTATTTGTTGGTTATGTTTGTTAGTTTTTGTGTTGTGATGAATTATATTTCTCTTGTCAAGATAGTCTTTGGTTAAGACAGTTTTTTGTTTGTTTTTTAATGAAAAAAATTGAAAATTTGTTCAAATAGGATTGTACAAATGTTTAAATTATATAAAGTAGCTTAGTAGTCTCCTTTATTTTTCTTATTTTCTTTGGAGTTGGAAAGTATTTGATGGGAGATGGCTTTTGGAAAGTTAGGTTTATATTTTTGTTCAGTAATCTACACTTTCTTTTCTTCCTTTGTACTTTTATAACGGCAAAATAAAAACAATTAAAAAAAAGAGAGAATGCAACATGGAATGGCAAAAGGGCGTGGTAAGGTAAATCAACCCACCCATGACCTTGAGCCAGGGCAGGTGGTCAGGAGGAAGTTCTGTCGTTCAGCAAGAAATGATGCAACTTCAAGAACATTATGCAGTATGCACTTTTAGAAGGGCGCATCATTTTGATGAAGAATTTCAAAATGTATTATATACATTCATTCATTTTCTGAACCGCTCATCCTCAAGATTGGTCTGGAAAGGCAGAGTCAAATATATTATATAAATCCCAAAATATCAAATTTACTAAATAATTGTACTAAATTACCCCCAAAACAGGATGCTGCATGATAACGAAAGGCAAACTTTGCCTCTGAGTGATGAGGGAAAAAAAAATGTCTTTGGTCATTACTTTGGCAGGGGATACGAGCAACACTGATATTGGCCCTGAAAGCCATCAGACGATGCATTTTTCAGCAAATCAGATATGAGTAATTTAATACTACTGGTTGACATGCCAGTTATTTCCTTGATGCTGTAAATCTTTGTGATTTGCTCTTTACAGATGAAGGTCATAAATGATCAGTGTGATAGGGCCAGATACAAGCATAGAAGAACAAAAAAACACAATGAATATAAAAACCTCATCTAGGAAAAAATGACATTTGACATACAGAATGATAACAACAATCACTTTCTCTCTTTTTTCCTAATAAGCATTCTTTCTATTTCTCAACCCCGTTTCCTTTTTCTCATTTTTTTTCTTTTCAAAATCTCGGGAGGTGGACCTTTGATTGCTCCTTTAATTAGCCATGTCAGACGGCTCAGTGGATTTACTTGGGATGTTGAACTTGTGCAGATAATTATGTGTCTCTTCCTTTTCTCTCTATTGCTACATTTACCCCCTTCCACCATCCATCCCTACATCTTCCTTTCACTTGGCCTCCCTATGTATCCCTCTCACTCACTCTCCTATGATTTAATGATTAATTATGGATGTGAGCTTGAGAATAAAAGCTTTTTTGCTAATCAAAATGAAATGTCCCTCATTCTTGTAATTACAGTGTGAACAGTCTCTTTGTTGCCAAGGACTGGCCCTCACTGTGATCTGCAGTCGATCAAGGCAAATTAAATAAATTATCGGAACATAATAACTTCAAGATGCAACTGAATTTCAAAATAAAAAGTCGATTGACTTGTAAGATAGAAAAAACAAAGAGGAAAGAATGTAGAATGTATAAGAATGCTCGAGTAGAAGGTCTAGACACCAAGAATGTTTTGAAACCAAATACTTTGCAATATCTCTTCTTTTTTTCAAATCTTATAAACAACTATCGTCAAATGGTGCACCAAAGTCCAGGTTTGGAACAAGTTAAGTTGTTATGCAGACCCACAGTCAACTGTGGTTAAATAAAGGGAGTAATGTAATCGTAAAATTGACGTTTCTGTCTAGAGTGAATTTTGAAGGGATCAACAGTTCCACATTTATTTAGTTACTTAAATCTGGATAAAACACACAAATTAGAAAATAGCCCCTTTAGTTTGAGCCAAGCCAGTTTTCATGTGAGCAAAAGCATTGGAATATGTCACTGATCAGGGTGTTTTGTTGCTCAGGTGTGTCTTTTTGACGATTCATCATTCAAACAATAAATAGTGCTGAATGTCTACGCTCAGGTTCAGATTTGACTTTTGTCAATAAAAACTTTATGGGTGAAAAACAAACTATTGTGAAGCTGACTGAAGACGGAAAATCAATCAGAGCCACTGCACAAGTATTGACTTTAGCCAATACAACCATTTTGAATGTACTGAAGAAGACAGCAACTGTTGGTTTTAGCCATTGAAAAGCAACTACCAGAGAGCAGGAGTAAACATAACTACTGCTTTCAGAAGATTCAATGGGCAAAAATATACCACCACCACCGCCGCCGCCACTACTACTACTACTACAGGGTGTACCCGGCCTACTGCCCAAAGCCAGCTGGGATAGGCTCCGGCGCCCCCCCGCGACCCTTGTGAGGACAAGCGGTTAAGAAAATGGATGGATGGAATAATGCATCAGATTTATATGGCGCTTTTCGAGACACTCAAAGACGCTTTACAATGCAATGGAATGGATACATTATTCATGCACTCACACATTCACACTGTGGTGGCGGTAAGCTACTTAAGTAGTCACAGCTGCCCTGGGGCAGGCTGACGGAAGTGTGGCTGCCAGTGTGCGCCTACAGCCCCTCCGAGCCACCAACAAACGTTCACAGCTTCCATACACCAGTGTGGTAAGCACTGGAGGCAATGTGTGTGAAGTGCCTTGCCCAAGGACACAACGACACATGACTTGGGGAGAGCGGGGATCGAACAGCCCACCTTATAGTTACTGAATGACCGTCTCTACACCATGAGCCATGGCCACTACAAAAAGAAGAAAAAACAAAAAGAAGAAACATCCAAGGCAATAAAAATGGAAAAATGTACAAATGAAGAGTGCAGAACTTGGTAATACCAGTCGGTCACTCGCTAGAAGCCATTATTGCAAACAAAGAATTTGCAATTCAAGTCTTAGTTACGTTGATCTATTTTATCCTGTTCTAATATGTTTGTTCACCTAGAAATGTTGTGCTTTGTCTTAAATAATATTCTTCTAACTTTATGCTGTGTATCAGATATAGTTGCAAATACCTGCAAATGTATTGTCTCATATTCTTCTTTTGCTGCCACAGCCAATTGTCTTAAGTCTATATAAAAAATAAAGGAACTCACCATAATTTTGGGGATGGAACAATGTGTTGAGTTTGACTTTTGTTCCCAGTTAGACGCTTCAGATTCATTGACAAGTTATTTTCTTTCACGTACGTCTTTTCATCTTGCTTGGCCTTCGACCCATCGTGCCGTATTTACTGTGTATTTACTTAACAGAGGCATACTCGAAATACTTATCGTACTGATGGCTCTATATATAGGGCCGCCGAACGAAGGAGATTGTGAGAGCAGAGGCAGGCGCGGTGGGAGGTTGCTCCTCTAATCTCCATCTCCAGGCTGACAGGCTTGAAAAGGCCTTAATGAATGGATCTTTTCATCTGCACGCCTGTGTGCATGTGACAGTATAAATATTTAGCAATATTGGAGTCAGCTCGTGATTTTACACAGATGGAGTGATTGATGCCTCAACCCCCTGACGCATGCCAATGAAACATGCTGGATATGTTATATAAACCACAGCCTATCTCTCCTTCCAACACCATCATATCCAGCTCACTTTCTCTCCATGTTTCACACTGCCTCCTCTGCTCTCCGCCTCCTTCCCAGCTTGTCTTCTCACAGTCGATTCGCCTTCTGTGGCGCTGCCAATTGGCTTCATTGTTTAATTTCTATCATACATTATGGTGTTGCTATGGTAAAAAACAACAACAACCTGACAAGCAGATGAGTGCCTTGTCAACACCGTAAACAAAGACCCCTTGGTAGTGTAACAATATGCCCAATGTAAAATACACTAACTCAGCACTGAACTAAAGCATGCATTCATTAACATAGCATTTTTCATCCACTGAGACCATCACATCACAACAACAAAAAAGTATGCTATTTTTTAATGTTTAAATACTGTACAAGGTGTACATAAATAGAAATTAAAATAGGAATTTTCTATTTTTGGAGCTTGGGAACGGATTAATTGCATTTACATTATATTCTATGGGAAAAAATGTTTCAGAGGTTGAACAATTCGGACTTTTGAATATTTCACAGGAACAAATTGTGTTCAAATTCCGAGGTACCACTGTATTAAGATAAATTATTATTATTATTTTTTAACTAATTATGCAAGTTCCTTTTGGATGAAACAATTTTTTTTAAATGTGTTATTTTATTTTAATTTAAAAATGCTCAAAGCATGCATGTTAGCTTAGACTCTGTATTGACCTTGGGTGTTAATATGAGTGTACATTAACTGCCAACTGCTCATCTTACCCTGATGAGGACAAATGGTAGAAAATTAATCAAAGAGTCAATCATTTTTTTTAATTATTGTTTTTAACATGCTCTCTATTGGATAGTGACTTTTGAAAAGTCGAACAAAGGCCATTTTTTCTCAGTAAACTTTTAGATGTACACAAGATCAAGATTGTTATGTGGACATAAACTCAGCATTTTCAGTTTTATTGTGATTCATATGCTCTTGCTCACATAGTATATTAAGACTGAACACTGGGCCAGTTCACACGTACACACCACCCAAACTTCAAACAAACAAAAATATCTTCACCCACACAGACGCAGAAAACTATTCATAGAACATTCAGTTAAACAAAGACAATTTGCCTTCCCTTTTGCAAGAACGAAACCAGACCATACTACTCATTCCTTGACCAGATTGACTTGAGGGTCAATATTTCAAATTTAGTCTATCAGAGACAGAGTGAGGAAAAGGCCAAATAAATGTGGATTATTTCCGTGTTGATTCTGAGCAACATACCTTCTAACGTTGAAAAAAAAAAAGGAATAATACAATACATTATGCACACATACATACATACTGCATTGTTGCGCAGCAGTAACATATACTTTGCACAGTCAATTAAACTAAAGAAAATATGTGGATTTAAAGGTAAATGTTGAAGACGCGTTAACAACGTACAGTGCTGCTCAAACGTTTGAGTAATTTAGACTTTCCAATTGCTTCAACCTGATTTTGTTGTTCAAGCTAAACCATTACATTTTATAAGAAATAACAGGTGTAGGTTTATCAATGCAATGCATTGTTCTTTGTTTTTTAATCAATTGTGTAGTCAAAACTTAATTAAAAAGAGTTTTTGGTCAATTCATGTAGGTGCAAAAGTAAGTGAAACCTGAGCTGCATTGCTTAAAACAAGCAGTCAAGTAAGATCAGGTAGGACAAATTTGTAGCTAAATTAACCACTGAAATAGCCCAATGAAATGAGAGGTTAAAGAAATTGTGCATCACTGACTGAAACAGAGACAAAACCACGTCACTTTAGTCTTACCCAGGTGAACCCATACAGGTCAGTCATGCTGAGAGGAAGAGAAATCTCAGGGGACCCCAGGTAGTGGGTAGTGACAGCACATCTGTCTGGGGAAAGCTATAAAGTCATCTAAAAATAATTGAGCTTCATCATTCTACTGTGAAGCAGATCATCTGCAACTAGATAACATTGAAAATTACTACAATCCAGCCTAAAAGTGGACGACCTTCTAAAATATCAGCAAGAACCACAAAAAAAAAGATAATTCAGATGAAAGCCAACCTGTGCATCACATCGAGGGATTTGTAGACCTCTTTTGCTGCATTGGGGACACATGTAAATGCTTCAACAATAAAAAAAAATAATAATTCAATCGACAAGGCTTTCATGGAAGGCTTGCTAGGTAGAAGCCTCTGGTCACAAAAAAAAGATCAAAGCTGCCCATCTCAACTTTGCCAGCGAACCTGGACAACACTTTAGTCCCTTCTGTGGATGATCACAACTAAAACAGTCATGTTTGGTGAAAAGTCAACACTGCATACCAGCAAAAGAATCTTCTCTCTAGAGTGAAGCATGGCGGTGAGAATGTTAAATTCTGGGCTGGCTTTTCATCCTTAGGACCTGGACAACTCCACATAATCCAAGGAATCATGAATTCAGAGGAATATTGTGAAATCCTGGATCATAACCTAAAGCCGATCTTTGTGAAGTTACAGCTTGGTAGAAGATGGATCATGCAACATGACAATAATCCAAAGCATTCTGGCAATACAACCAAGGAATGGCTGAAGAACAACAAGATTCATGTTCTGGATGTGCCCAGTCAAAATCCCGACTTAAATTCTTTCAAAATACTGTGGCGGGACCTGAAGCGGCAGTTTATGCTGGACGCCCATCCAACCTCTCTCAACTGGCTGCATTTTGCAAGGAAAAGTGGCAAAAATCCCCCAAAGTAGATGGGAAAGATTGATAATTCACTAAAGAAAGTGTTTGGATGAAGTTATTATTGCAAAAGGAGGTGCAATGTCCGATTAAGTGAGAGGTTCACATACTTTTGCACCCATGAAATCTGAGTTTTTCCTAAATCAACAACTTTTGTTCAAGAATGAATGACAATATTATCATTATTTTTGTTCAAGTCCATTATTTTCAATGTCAGCATTGTAGATTTGGGTATGACTAAACATTTTATAAGGTTATTTTAATATTTTATACAAAAAATCTGACCATGCTTGCAGGGTTCACAAACTTTTGAGCAGCACTGTAACTGTCGTCAAAATATTCTGGACATGTATTGTTTCATTTTAAGAAAGTTGTACTTCTTCATTTTACATTCACATTCTCATTTATAACATCAATCTGAATGTAACGGTCCTTTATTGTGAATATAATTAAATTGTAATCAGCCCCTCTGTGACTCAAACCAAAGCTAGTAACTCCCAACAAAATCTACTTCAATGCAATACCTACAGTTCAATTCAAGTGCGCTTCTACCATCCATTTACATAATATTGATTTGTATTTGTTCTGAAATGAGAACAACTAGTCTTTTACTTGGCCTCCATTTATAACCCATACTGTGCATGTTATTGTGCTACCTAGTCAGTCCCTGTCTTTAAAAAACAGCTGGAGGTTCCTTCTCTTGGCAGACAGCACAAGTGAAGAAAAGACCAACACAAAGAGATGGTAAGATAATACAGCAATAACATTGAGAAATATTATTTTCTGACTATGGCAAAAAAATAAAAGTATGTCTGTGTATGACTGAGTGCAAGCACACAATTCAGATGTCTCACCCTGTGTGCTTCTAGATTGTTTATTTTACTCATAGTCAAACACATAAGGCTGTGAGGAAAAGCCAACCAAGTCAAATAAATCCACTTTCAAAATAGGTTGATTGAAAATATCTGCCTCAAAGCTCATTGTAACTAACACAGGCAGCTCCAGTCGTTTACTCATGGACTATTGTTGAAACATCATCTATAAATCATTTTAAGACACTATTACATGTGTAATGTAGATATGATGTATGTGTGTGTGAACTGAATGGTAGTTAGTGTTTGTTTACCTTAAATGATAGTCACTAGTGCACTAATGCTAATCACGATTGCTAACCGTTTAGTATAGGCTAATTTTGTTGGTGTTTAATAATGCTCATGCACAAAAAATAATAAATAATTAGTAGTTATATCCACTAAATTCAACCCATGTTCAACCTTAGTGGATTAACATAAATAAATAAATAAACAATTAAATAAATAACATTTTAAAAGATTCAATAGACACAGCAAATATCAGGATGTTCCACTTTATAAAATATAAGCAAAACTAAGTCCAGCTATTACATCCTCTCAAGTCCCCCCCCATTAAGTATAATGCCATAAGTGCACTATAACGGGGTTCAAATGGGTTGGCCTGCTGGTCAGAAAGTCAACTAGAATTAGGGTTGTGTTAAGTGTAAAACACAGGGATAAGTGTTGAAAAATAGAGATATTAAAGCCTGGTACACACAAAAGGATTTTTTAAATCTTAAAAGATTTTTTCTAAATCTTTGGCCGACCCCACACACAAAGATAAATAATCGGGCACTCTAGGTATGCATCAATGATTTGCCAAATATTTCTGCAGCGGAAGACGAGAGCATTATAAGCTGTTAAAGCCTGCAAGGAAATAATTGCCTTGGAAAATAATTCCTGCCGCCTGGGGAACCCATGTTTATACAAAAACGACATTGGGTGGGTAGACCGCCTACCGCCCGAAGATGGCTGGGATAGCCTCCAGCACTCCCGTGACCCGAGTGAGGGAGTAAGCTGTTTAAAAAGGCAGTGGATATTTTGCCGTGACCCGCTCTGATTGAAGTTTTCATTTCTAATTTACCACTGAAAATAGACTGCTGTCGGCATACCAGCCTAACCCTAACCATAACCATAAGAGCATAGGCTGTTGTCGGCATTACCAGCCTAACTCGAACCATAACCTTCAAGATCTTATTGCCATTACAAGAAATTGTAGTACAAAATTATTTTTTTTATAGTGGGTCTCGAATCCATGCCCTCATGTTTGCAGGGTGAGCGTGTTAACCTTTATGCCATGAGCTAGTAAACGTTCACTTCCGCAAAATTTGTACTTGTAGTTATAGTACGACACATGGCAAAATAGCACAAATATTATTTTGTTTTAAATATTGATTGTTCATTATTTAAGATTGTCGGTTGTTGGACTGGTTTTGGACTCTTATTGGGGACAAATCCACTCTTAACACACCTCACACGTAAGGATAATCTTATAAAACAATCATAAACTGGGTTCACACGTCAGGAGAATTAGCCTAATTTTAGCCCCGAATCTCCCCTCCCAAAAATCCCAAAGATAATCTTAACAGATAATCCTGCTGTGTGTGGTGCGTTCAGACTGATTTTGGACGCTCGGAAAAGACGTTTAAGACGTTAGAATCTGAAATTGGCGATATCCAATATGTTGGATTGTTTTGGCCCGACTTCTCACCCCGAGGACAAACTAGCACGCAGCCTGTTGACAGTGACGTGCAGCCAATCAGAAAGCAAGGGGGCGAAGAAGGACGTTGGGGAATCCAGTGCTTGCGTTCTTTACACTCCTTTAAACAACACCTTTTCTTTTAATGTTGCTTTGTGTCTACTAAAAACCCACCACAACATGTCGTCACTGGTCCTCCATGTTTGTTTACTCTCAAGTCACATTTAATCTCAAGAGGTTTTGTGAGATTTCCCATCTAACCTGGAAACATTCATGAATAAAACCGGTTAATCTGTGATGTGTTGATTGTGTCGTGTGGCTGCACACCACATACTGCCGTTCAAAACTGTTCTACCCATTTTTTTTTCTCGTTGTGTGGGGTCTCTTACAGTTTGGAATTCTGACGAAAATTTTAGAATCTTGCTGTGTGAACCAGGCTTTATAAGTTTTAAGATTGTCGGGCATTTGACACCCTTGGTCCGGAAGGTGCAAAATAGTGACAACGCATGATTGTCTTTTTGTGTACCCTGCTTTAGATATTGTGGCAAAATCCTTTGGGGTCAGTGGAAGGCAAAAAAAAAAAAGAAGAAAAAGAAAGAAAACACAACCACATGCCAAGTAGATTTTGTTGTTGTCTTATTTCTTTACTCTTGCTTTATTTTTTTTCTTGCATTAGTCCATTCATTAGCTAAAGTGATTATTCTATTTAGGATGAATATATACTGGAGTTTATTCCAGAAGACTTAGAATATCTCCAGTCAGCCACAAGGCTACATAGAGACAAACAAGGCACAATCATATACACACACATGGGCAATTCAAAGTCTTGAGAACTTAAAATACATGCTGTTGGATCCTGGCATGATGATTTATGCAATTCAGACATTGCACGAGCTTGCCTATGATTGCTATTATTCAAAACAATGACCACCCTTTAAATGGCTGACATTAACATGTACCATAAAATGCTAAAACACAATAAAGCATTTATATCCCGCCATTAGTATCAATTTAATTTCTGCTATGGCAGAAGAGTGGCAGCTGGGGCTGACTAGCAGTGATCAGGAGACTTAGCCCCAATAAACCACCTGACTGACATGGTGATTTGTGACTGACTGACTTGATAAGTGGCTGGGTCTTTCAGTGAATCAGTTTGTGTGTGTGTGTGTGTGTTACAACGTCTCCTTCAGCCATGGCTAGTGAGGAATGAAGCATGTGAAATAATTCATTTCTCTTAAGCCTTACTTACCCTAATGATGTATAATAGCCTGCAACAACATTTAACTTGACCATTCGTGACCATTACTGTGGTGAACACTGAGCAAAAGGCACGAGCAAACACATACAATCATGAAGAACCTGTTTTCTAGAGGCTGTTTACCAAAAGCTGTGAGGCCAGGAAATAACTTGGCATGTTGAGAAATGAAGGCGTTTCTAATCACACTCCATCAAATGCAATCCGATTGTAAGGTGAGTATTAACATTGACATCTGTATCGTGGTTTTCGCTCATCCGTCTCTCATATTTTGCTTACAATATTTGTGTCAAAATTTTAATCTTACATTGCCTATGTTTAAATATGCATTGTGTTATCCAGCCCTTTAACCCCTGATGCATTCATTAGTGTAAATGAGATAAAGCTTATCATAACATGCATGCTCCTTAAGTGCCGTGGCCAACGTGTGTGCACACAAGACAGGTCAGATACAGTGGAGAGACAATAAATGACAGTGTCACGTGAGGCGGCTGCTGTATGAAACCTCAGATCTAATCAATAGCGGTGAGGAGGACGCCAGGCGCCAGCCAGAGGGTCACCACTCATCACTCAGGTCAACAGTGAACACACTCACATGCGCACACATACACACACATTCACGAGGAGGCCATTGTGTAGGGCATGTTAGTGGACAGGCCTATGAGGAAGCAAAGAATGGGTAAGAGAGAGGGTGAAGTGCATAGCAATAGATAAAGGACTGGATCGATAGGAGAGATTAAAGGGACCTCTGTAATAGCAGAGTCATGGATGTCCAGAATTCAGTTAAGCAGAGTGAGCACAACAAAAGGCCACAAAAGAGGTGAGGCAAGAGAGAAAATTACAAATTTTGATTCTCATCATAGTTGAATGAACCAGTTAAAGAAATGGTCTAAATACCAGGAATTGATACAAGATGCAAGAATAAGAGTAAATTGGACTCTATTTCGAGTGGGACCAAATAGACTCAGTTTTAGAGTAACGTTTACACTTGGAAGAGAGTAAAATAAATAATTGGGGGGGAGTAAATAAAAGTCACTCAAGGGTGGAGGAACAAACTCACGACCTTCAGCTTGGGAGACAGCCGAACTCCCTGAGCCACGCAGCTCCTGCTGAGTGTTAGTATATCACTTATGTCAGCTGGAATCTTCCAAACTCCAAGAGACAAAAAACGATATCTTTGGTCTCTTGGAGATAAGCAAACAGTAGGAGGGGCATAGCTCAGGTGGTAGCGTGACAGTCTCCCAAGCTGAAGGTCGTGAGTTCGTTCCTCAACCCTTGAGGGACTTTTATTTTATATATTTTTTTCCAATTCTTTATTTTATCTCTTCCTAGTGTAAATCTTAGCCTACTCTAAAGTTGAGTCTATTTGGTCCCACTATAAATAGAGTCAAATTTACTCTAAATAGAGTCAAATTTACTACAGAATTTACTCTGTATGGATTATGATGTATGTACAGTATGTAAGTGTTTGTACTGTATGTGTGTGTTTTGTGTGCATTGAGGCCTTTCTCACTGAAAAAAAGATGAACCATGCCTGGTGGCATTTATCCCTCTGCTCTAATGACACAGAGTTGGGGAAGAGACACAGCCACTGTTATTGAAGGTGCACAGTGAGGAATAAATCTGTCATGGCCATAGTTTAATACACACACATACACAAGCACACAAGGCCACTGACAGGGCTCTTGTGACGACTGCAAGCATTGACTTGCTGACCTTGAGATTGTTAAAACAAGCTTTCCGTCAGCTTTTCTGCAAATGTTTACATCTTGAGAGACACACATTGAGGAAGGAAAACTGCACGTGCTCTGTGCTGAAAGAATTCTGTGCTTGTCAGAACCAACAAGTGATAAAATGGTTTACAGTTTACTAAGCAGCGGTGAAATTCCAGACATTTGGTGTTGTTTCCACTTCAAATTATAATTATGGTGACTACCGTAATTCGTCTTTTAAATGAATAGCTGTTTTTTTTTTTACTTTTCTCATTCAGTGCAGACCAAAACAACAAACTAAAACAGAAAAAAAAGACGTGAATTGTCAAAGGAGTAGTAGAGGATTACATACAGACAGACACAGATAAAGATCAGAGACGTTACGGTGCTATGAAACATTGCAGTATGTTTGATCCCCAAAAGTTTTATTTGTTAGTTCACAATATCACTGTCTCTTTAAGTATATTCTATGTGGTCAAATTCATATTAGTTGTAGCTTTGTGCAATTTCTGCAAAATGTGCCTATGGTTGGCATTCCATTTGGTGCATGTTTACATTCATCCATCCATCCATTTTCTTAATCGCTTATTCCTCACTAGGGTCACGGGGGTGCCTATCCCAGCTGGCTTGGGCCAGTAGGCTGGGTACACCCTGAACTGGTTGCCAGCCAATCACAGGGCACACAGAGACCAACAACTATTCACACTCACAGTCACACCTAGCAGCAATTTTAGAGTGTTCAATTAACCTGCCATGCATGTCTTTGGAATGTGGGAGGAAACCGGAGTACTCGGAGAAAACCCACATAGGCACGGGTAGAAAGAACATGCAAACTCCACCCAGGAAGGTCGAAGCCCGGACTCGATCTCACGTCCTCTGCTCTGAGAGGCGGACGTGCTAACCAGTCACCACTGTGCCGCCTGCATGTTTACATTTTGGTAATATTGTGATAATAGTTTGAAACGTGCTAATATTTGTTACAGTTATGATATGACATTTTCATATTGTTTCCTTTTTACAACAAGCAATGTTGAAGGAGAAGTAAATCAACAAACATAATGCACTGCCAGTCTAAATAAAAGCAAAACACTGACGGAGAGACCAGATTAAGCAGGTTGCTAACAGATTTCTGTGAGGCCACAGTGTTTATACAGATTAAGACAGAAGAGCCACACACAGCAATATATGGGTCAGTACACATGTGCACCTGTAGCAAAACTCATACATCAACCACCTGATTTTTATCTGTTAAATAAAAAAAAGAGAATATTGTGACATGAATGAAAACCTTGCGATACAGCACGTGGTAATTCACCCTTTCTCCCTTCCAGCGGATAGATTTTCACTGCACGCAATTGCATTTGTACTTCCATTATTATTTTGGTATCTCTGTAAAGATCAGGATGTCGTTTCTCATTTCAGATGCCTTCTCTTTTTGAACAAATGAAAAGGCTTACATGGAATACTGTCAGCAAACTGTATGGCGACAAAATGTTGCAAAGCGCTTACTTGTACACATTGTACTTTTGTATGCATATTTGTGCATGCACATCTGTGTATGCGGACAAGACAAGAGTGTTTGTCCTGTAACCAATGGGTGGGGGGGCTCATCTTATTAACATCATCAGTCTGCATCATTACTGGGCTGCCAGCAGGTACTATAACAGTGCCATGGCTACAATAGCCCATGCAATCTTACTTGTTAAACACACGCACACACGCGCACACACACAAATGGACAAAGACAGACTCAAAACCCCCTTTTTAAATCCCCAAAAGGGTATGTGGGGTTTCTGTATCTATCTGTTATCCAGCGGGTTACCATTGGATGGCTGGCCATGTTTTCACTGGGTGGGACATACTCCATCCATCCTCCTGACAACAAGGCTGTGATACGCAGCAGAGGGTGGAATAAACTCAAGTCAGAACATGGGAAGGTCCCAAAGTCAACCATCTCCAAATAAACAAACATGCGCTACACGGACAAACAATTAGGGAGACCTAGCTGTTGCCCCTACAGATATATATATTAAAAAAAAATAAAAAAAAATACAGTAAAAAATATGGAATCATTTTCCCTTCAAGGATTTTGAGGGTGTCTATCGGATGTTTGGGCAAACCATTCAGGAGAACACGGGTACACTCTAAAAACAGTTGCGTAAAAATTAACAATAGTCTATTTGGCCCAACTTTGAGCCAAGAAATGGGTCTTTTAGTGTAAAACAAATTGACCCATAAAGTAGATCAGTCTTTTTTTGATCCATAATTGGGTTATTTTTGACCCAACTGTTTTTAGAGTGTTAAGGTCATAGGTTCCTGATGTTGGACAAGAGGGCCTATTTTGTTCATCACACTGGTGTTTGATGGTTAGGGAAAAACTTAGCCAATGGTTTCTGCTTCTTGCTTTGTGCAATGTGCAGGGGCGTTCCGTTCTAAAACATCCATTCATTCTATCGCATATCCCGTTCATGGTCACGAGAAAGCAAGCACCTACAGCAGAGTCATTAGACGGCATTTGCATATTGACAGATGGATATCTACAGTAGTGACGTTAATGCTGATAAAATAGTCTGTGTTATTATGGCATGTAACTGGAGAATGGTAATAAAAGCTCGACTGGACGAATGGCAACCAGCCTCATTTGAAGGCGCCTGTACGGCACCACCCGTGACACCAAAGATGCGTCAAAGGCATCAGACACTCAATATAGCGCTACTCGACCAACTGTTATGGATTATGTAGCCGGTAAATGTTCATGGAAGATACACATTGATTTAACATTGACAAACCAGTTCATATTAGCCAGGGTTTGCTCTTTACAGCATGAAGGACAATCAGACCCACGATACCGGATCAAGATAAATATCATACAAATGTGGTGATTTAAGTCATCCTGTTTAAACTACAGAGGGGTTTGGTAAATTCATATTTACACACAACATTTTAAAACAATTAAGTAAAACAACTGATGACTGATACTTAATGAGAGAGAAAGAGAGAGAGAGAGAGAGAGAGAGAGAGAGAGAGAGAGAGAGAGAGAGAGGTAGAGGCAATGAAATACAAAACGATAGATGAACAAATGCAAAGAATGTACTTGCTCTCATATACTACAGCAGCAGAAATGAATGTTGCTGCTTAGTTAGTGCTGTTAATTGGGCATGAAAAATTAACATGTTAAAGTCACAGCTAAGAATGGAGACGGGCCCTCTAGATGTGTTTGACCTAACAGCATTTCTTCTTATTCCATTTCTCTTTGCTACGTGTCTCCTAAACTAATAGTAAAAAAAAAAAAAAAAAAAGCTGCTCAAATCCCCCATGAAACTCTCCATATGAACTGTCACATTAATAACACTGCACTCGTATTCAAATTTTCTGTCGAAAAGCTAAAGAAAGATTGAATGCCCTGCCGTCGCACAGCCAAAGATTGAAGACGTGTCTCATTGACATTGTTAAAAGTTTATGAAAATATATGAATTCTCAAACGTGGTGGGCCACCGTGCAGCTCCACTCTCAACACTTCTGTTAGAGACCGTGGCTTTTAATCAAAATGATTGAATACCACAAGTTTGGATTCAGGGATTTTAATAGAGGACGGATAAAGTGTCATGGTCCAGAACTAGAAAACCCACATGGGATCACGCATGCATACATAAAACCCTTTCTACACTTTTTTTGTTTTCTAGTTACCTCCCGATGACAAATACATGTTTCTCCTATTATACAACGCTCAATCAAGTGCATGACATTTAAGGTGACTGTACTGGCTAAGCGTTAGTTCTCAGATATTGCTCAATTATGTTTTGGAGCGGATACTAATTAATTAAATATTAATCACCTCTTAGTGGATTCAAGTAGAGGTTGTGGTGCAGCATTTTTTTTTTTAAATTCTGTTCTAAGAAAAAAGAAAATAAATGAAAGGTGGCAGAAAGAAGTAAAGCTAATAACATCTGCCCCTAATTATATATATATATATATATAAATATATATATAAAATTGTGCTTTTATACATTTCTTGATACAAATGGACGGAGATGTTTGATTTTCCAGTCAAGAATATTCCACAGACTGACGCCCTGGATTCAAATTCATCTTTTCTTTTTGAACTGTACTTTGGCTTAGGGAAAGAAAAAAAATCTATTCCTCTTAATTCATACCTACATGTTCTTTTTTCCCCCTTTTTCTTTTTTAAAATCTGTTTTGCAAGTTATTTGGTAAAATTTGGTGATGTGCTTCGAACAATATCTAATTTTGAGGCGGTTATATTCCACCAATTCATTAAATTTTAAGTATTTGAATTGTATACATATTAGTGATGCACCGAATATTCGGCCACTGAAAATGTTCGGCCTAAAATGGCAAAAATATGCATTTTCTGCATTTGGCCGAAATAAAATTCAAGCCGAAAGAATCTGTCCGAAAGAGGATGTTGTGGTGTCGCAAGCGAAAACAAACAAACACAGCAAGCAAGTGTCTGTTTGAATTAAACACCGCCTTGTGTCCGCCTTGCTGCTCGCTGGCGTTTATGAGTCCCAGCAGCATTATCATGCACACCGGAGAAGGAGAGGGTCGCTTGGTAAACTATGTCGAAAAAGAGAGTGCTGCCGAGTATTGCACTACAGTTGAGCCACTTTTTCTCCTGCAGCGCCTTCCTTTATTTCTTTGATGAGAGCCCCTCGAGCACTTTTTCACTTGCATTCTGGTGGCGGTGCTAAATACTTTAGTTAATGTTAGCACTATTGCTATCAACAGTTTTAAACAAGTAAACACTTACCAGTCACTATCTACGGGTGGCTATAGATCTGTACAAGACGCCGTGTGTGACTTTGCAGTCTATTCCCAAAACCAAATGGCTGGTGCGAAGAAATTTATTTATTTTTAAACGTTGGTGAATATGTGAATGTGCCGATTTTAAGTGCGCGTATCCCGCTCCAAATAGCCTACAAATGCGTCATCCGCACCGCACGCATTCGTGCCCGCCGGTGCGAACTACTTTACATTGACTATAAAGTGCAATTGCACTGCCAGAAAATGCCCAGTTGCTCACCCCGCGTTTGGTGTTTAATGTACCATTCGCCAACATGTCTCTGATGTCTGGTGCGGACGCATTTCAATTTATGTTGTGCTTTGTTAAAATGCTCGTGCTAAATAGGCCTAAGTGTTTTATTATAATATTATAATTATAATTAATTATAATATTAAGCATTTCTCATTTTCAGTTTGCGGCCCAAAAATTTCATTTCGGTACATCCCTAATAAATATTGAGTTTGTATGACCCCTGTATCTGTTATCATTAATGACTAGAACAGCATGTTTCTTTAAAAGTAAGACTGGTTTGGTGTATGTTTTACAAGCTGCAAAAAGTCAGATATGGAACAATCAATGAATTATACAACAGTAGCAAAGCATTCTTATTAAGTGACTCTTTAACCTTCTCCATTCCAGTAATGGTTTGAGATACCCTTGTTTTGACATATTCTAAATGGGTTTTCCATGATAAGTGTTTAGTTTCATAATTAATCTTTATTCCATGTACAATCAATGTTGTATCGATGACTATATTTCTACAACTAAAAATCCAAAATTTGGTTTTACTAATATTTAATGAAAAGTCTTTTCGCGTTGAACCACTTCATAATATACTGAAACTTGATCTCACTTACTTGTAATACTTGATTTGTATTTTTCACAGCATAATATAAAGTGGTATCGTCTGCAAATTAGATACATTTTAACAATTTGGATAAAGTTACAATATCGTTCACATAAAGAAGAAAAAGTGCTGGTCCTAAGACCGATCTGTTTGGTAACCTACAAATTACATTTCTGTATTTAAATAGTTTACCATTGATTTCAACATAATATTTATTGGTCTAGGGTAAAGGTATCAAAGTCCGGTCCTTGAGGGTCGGAGTCCTGCATGTTTGAGAAGTTTCCCTTCTCCAACACAGCTGATTCAAATGATCAGCTCATCAGCAAGGTGTCTGATAATGATCTTGATCATTGAATCAATTTTGTTAGTGTAGGAAAACCTCAAAAACATGCGGGAGTCCGGCCCTCGAGGACCAAACCACATATAATTTTTCCAGGATTTTGGAAAGTTGTGGAAGAGATACAGGTCTGTAATAATAATAAAAAACACACACACACACAAAAAAAACATTCTAGATACGTAAAAGGCTTAATAAACATGTTAATAATTTGCTTAATCAGTGATATGTTCATGTAAGTATAGCTAATAGATTTTTTTACTTGCAAAATGTTGAATTATGTTCAAAATTTCACTAGCTTTTACAGCATAAAGAAAGATACTATTTACATTATTTGGTGTAGTTCCATAATCATTATTTTCATCAGGGACATGTGATAAACTCGGGCTAATGTTCACAAAGTAATAATAGTTGGATATTTGATGCTATGCTCAACAAACAAATTGGGTGCTCCCTATTCTACATTACATACATATTACATACAGAGTACTACATGAAGTTGACTATAGCAATATGCAGACAGATAAGCAGTCAAATTTGAGATGGAGTTAAAAACAGGGAGGATTGCTTTGCATTTGACTTGACTTTCCCTAGGCACACTTCTGACTTTTGCTTGTGCTAGTTCAAGGGGTGAAATGAGTGCAGTAGATACCATTTACATATACTGTATTGTGTACTGTAAGTGTCTTCTCATATTGCTGTGGCAAGTAGGTGGTATTTTTCTCTCACTCCAGAAGCTACCCAAACAAAGAGGCTTTTTCACCAGCACATATCACTCTTTGACATCCAAATCGCTTGCGTGGGGGAACAGGCTGTGAGGTGAGAACAAGTACAGAAAACACACTTATGGAAGATGGTTGGGTACACAATGTATGGGCTTGCCTGCGTGGTGCTGTGGGAGGTGACTCCTACATGTTTACATAAATTTGGTACAGTTTAAATGAAAACTGGTTCGACAGCCAAGGCAACACTTTTAGGGGAAGTGAAGTGAACAAATGCAGTTACGTTCTTAAGTACAGTAGATACATGCAGAAACACAATTTGATGCCAAAAGGATAAACACTTTCTTGTAAACTCCACAGAAAACCTCCCTTTGGTCGTCTAAAGGTGACCGTTTTAAATACATCTTAACAAAGTCGGGTGGTGTAATGATTGAAGCCCGCCCAGTAAATGCTGTGGTGAGTTGCAAGCCTTTCTACAAATAAAGTAAAAGGCCTTATCTTCCTCAAAGTTTGGCTTTTCAAAGCAGCTCAGGAGCCACACCTTTCACTCTCTCTCTTCTGCACCCACCCGCCCAACCACCTCTACCCATCATCCACCTTCTTGATTCCCATTTTCATTATCTCTACAGCGAGTGTGGGGGGCTAGAGGAAGAGCGGAGAGGTCTGAAGAGGTTTTCAAATCCACTGAAGCCTGTCACATTACAAAAACATGTCGCTTTAAACTAAATGTGAAATATCAGTAATTGAAGCCATAAATCCACTTTTGTGTTTCCCCATCACCTCCGCCTCACCCCCCTTTCCTCTCTTTCTCTAAGCTCTCTCGCTTACTCTCTCTTTTTGTACGAGCGCTTTTGATGAGCTGTAAATTGGAAATTATTTTGTGTTGTACTGCTGCTCTGAAACGTCTTCCCATTACCATGTATCAGTCAGCACTGACAGAGGAATTACTCATCTGTCAATCTGGCTATCAAAAGAGGTGGGTGGGGGGTTGTTTGTGGAGGAAGGTGGGACGGCAGGAAGGGGTTTAAAAGGAGGAAGGGAATGATCAATAAAGATAGGGTGACAGGGGAGGGGCTGGTAGAGGCAAGATGTGGGCGGGTTTCGGTACGTGTGGGGGTGTTCAGTCCATCATATTTCTTCTGTTTGTCTGTCTGATTGAATAAATTGAAGCTCTTGTGCCATTCATTGTCACCCTTCTGGAGAATGTTGTCATTTAAGGGCATGTGTTGATGGTATTCGTGCAGTAGGCTGGTAGAGAATTGTAAGAGCAGCAACAATTTAACCAAAATTGTGGAAACGATAAAACGTACAAAAAGGAAGGAAAAAGGAAGGAAATAATGCCTTTGTAAGGCAGTATTTACTTTTGGTGTGACCTGGCCTAATTTCTCTTCCTGCTGAGGTACAACTCACTGTTGTGTTATGTGTGTGTGTTTTTTTTTAAAGAGGCTATTATGAAGCACTTGATGACATAACACAAACATACAGGTTAATCTTTAAAGCAAAGCCTACAAAAATTGCACAGTATTACTCATCATGTTCAGGATAGATTATTCCTTTGAAACTTCACCCATGTGCATAAACCCTGAAAACGTTACACACCACAAACCTGGTGAACATGCACTATTTTAGTAAAAACTCCATAGTTATGGAATTATATTTGTGCCAAAAAGAATCAAGCACAACTTCTTGAAGCGTTAACAAAACTAAATAGAATTAAGCAAAACTTCTTAATACACAACATAACTTTTTGCTCCAAACAAAATCTTGTTTGTGCAAACCAAAACTAAGACTTTCTGGGAAATGTTTGCTCTCGATGACATGCAGTAATTTCTCATTTACACTTCCTGGTTTCCCGTTTACGCGCCATGGTTGTTGTTTCAACTTCCTCATTTTGCATTGACGCTCACAGCCGTTTGCTTCCGACTTTTGGCACAAACCTCACGGGTGGGTGGGCTTCATGGGGAATGTGTTCTTATTGGCTGATTATTTTTTCGAGTGAAAGCTCAGTGTCTCAGATGCATCAGATGGATCTATGTGTGTCTATGTTCCGTGCGGCAGGAATAGGGGGTTAATCTCAAGTAACATCTATTGACATCACGTTTACTCATATGTATAAGGTCCGAACTTTCGGACAACATTAAGAAAGCAACACCAGAGACACTCATTTTGGAAAAAGACGACATCCAAGGCGTGAAATTTCAACATAGTTCAATCAACAAACGCAGCGTGGAACAGCCAAAATGTTGGTTGACATACAGAGACCTTATAGTGAACGGAAAGAAAGCTGTTTTAGTAGAAAGGTACGATTTATTGTATAATCATATCGCTTACACCGATTACTCTTGTACTAGCACTATTTTGCCGTGAACTGTTCCAATTGGTCAAATGGTCACCGAGTAACCATCAACAATTATACGACGAGCTAGTATGCATTTACTGGCGCAGAATTTGGAGGGTTGCTGACCATGGCAAAATATCCACTTGGAAAATTAAACACATCGAAGTCACAATTTTCATTTTAAGATTTGAAGCCTTACTTTGGTCTTTTAATTTCTGTCCAGAATGTATTTCCTTTTACCTGGGACATTGTCCTGTCATAGTTGAGGTAGTGTAAAAATACAAACAATATCCTCTTCTACGTAATGTATTCAAAGACTACCAGTATATTGTAATTGAACTTTGATATATTCAACCCAACACTCGATTATGAAGAAAATATTAATCACAATTATTTTGGTAAAAATTGAAATCACGATTAGGACGATCTTTTATTTTTTGGTACAAAACAAGAAAATGTTTATTCGTAAAAAATATTAGGACAAATAAAATGATTTGAAACACTATAATTATGCAAGTTCCTTTTGGATGAAACTAAATTTATTAAATTAGTTATTTTAAAATTTAAAAAAGGTGCAAATGTATACATTTAAACAACTCAAAATTAGTGTTAATCTTTTTATTTTATTTTTACAATTTTGCTGATTGTGTAATTGTGAAGTGTAATAATTGACATTGTAATTGAATTTCGATTAATTGCACAGCCCTACCCGACAAACTTTCATAAGATATTAATTGATAATTATATATTTGCTAGTTTTTTATTCAGGATTATTTTTTGTATCTTACTCAAAGTTAAAATCCCATATACCATAGGTGTTAAACTGCGGTCCCCGAGGGCCGCAGTCCTGCAGATTTTGGAGGTTTCCCTCTTCCAACACAAGTGCATTTCAATCAGCAGGATCATTATCAGGCTTATGCAGAGCTTGCTGATAAGCTGATCATATATCAGCTGTGTTGGAGAACGGAAACCTCCAAAATCTGCAGGACTGCGGTCCTCCAGGACCAGAGTTTGACACCTATGCCATATACCCATGATAGTTGTGCAGTGAAATTCAAATGATCTTTCTTACCAATTGTAAAAATACACATTAGGCTTCAATATAATACCGAGACCAAATAAAAAATAATGCAAATTGAAAACAGTTATGAATAATGTCTGTACTATCTATGTTTATCTGTATTACTACTAGTATTTCTGATGTTAAAAATACATTTTTTTTTCTGGCTAACAGGACAAAGCTAAAAGTCAATTTGTGAAGGATAATGACAATGACTGTTTTGAAACCCTAACCCTAACCCTTTTACACTTCAAGAAGTTTTGCTTGATTCTTTTTATGTTGTTTACACTTCAAGAAATTTTTGTTTCTTTTTGGCACAAATCTGATTCCATACACATTCTGCTAAGATTTTAAATCAATTAGGTGGTTACACCACTGGTATTTCCATATAAATGATAAATAATGAAAAAGTACATACTAATGTAAACCGACCGTTTTTGTACTATTAACAGTCCATAACCTTCCATTTCGAATCCTACTTTGTGTGTTCTCAAGAAAATATACTATTTGCATAAAAACCTTCACCCTCACCTACATGTTCAAGGACAGTTCATGATTATGTTCTAGTGACATCACTACAACACTGTTTTTGCTATGTGCCAGTAATGACTGCTGGGGTTGAGAGGTTTTGCAGTAAAAATTGGAGAGAGAGAAATAGAAAGACAGAGGAGAGTGAGAACTACACTATTGCTCAATGCTAAATTAATTGCACCAATTATTCACAGAAAGAGTTGTCGAGTGGCGGCCTTTGGGGGGCAAGGCCCTGACCATTCTCCCTCATTTTTAATTGGGTGTCCTGTTGAATAATTGATTGGAGCAAATGTGAAATGGATGGGAAGGTCCAAGTGTCTTTCATCACAACTGGCTGGCCGCTCTGACAGTCGGTCACAAACAAACTCTGCTGTTGTGCGCAATAAACAAAACACATGCACACACATACACATGCATGCACAAGCGTGCACATGTGCACACAACCCCCCTCCCCTGCAGTGGGGTTAGACTAGCAGATATGACACTGAAGACATCTACCTTCAATATGGTCCGGCGAGGATGGCCCATTTTTTACTAAAAAAATGCTTTTTGCATTTGTAGGCGGGGTACACCTTGAACTGTTTGCCAGCCAATCGCAGGGCACACATAGACAAACAATAGTCCACACACACACTCACAATCACACCTAGGGACAATTTAGAGAATTAATCTACCATGCATGTTTTTGGAATGTGGGAGAAAACCGGAGTATTTGGAGAAAACCCACGCAATCACTTAATAACTACTAACTTCTTTCAAAACGGCCCTTTCTGCTCAGCAAAAAGGCCGTGCCAATTCCCTCTACCCATAGCTTGGTGGTAGTCAACAGAAGAACCGGAAAAAAAGAGAGAACCGAAAGTCATTGTACATACATCACTAATAATGTCCAAAAACGATGATAAATGTGGACATCTCATCTTCCCACGTCAGACCTCTCCATCATGGCTCACTTATTTGAGAATGAGGAAATGAGCAGCTTACTTGCAGTTTCTCTCCTACAGGATCTGTATCCAAGATTTGAACACAATGACTTTGTTTACTTGTCCACCATGCTTAACTCTTTCACTGCCATGGACGTTAAAAGACGTCAAGTAAAAACCTACGGAGGGCCGCCAATGACATTAAAAGACGTCATCCAATTTTTCAGTCAGTAGAAGACGTGAGGCGGAGACAGAGGGGACAATGGCTGGGGAAGGGAAGAGAACATGGCGACCGGTTGCAAGCAGCTCACGCTCGAGCATTTTTTTTCAAAGACGAAAAGCATCGACCAACGCTAAAGAGCACATTGATGACGACGATGATCATCATCGATGATGATGATGGTGACTCCAAAGTTGGAAGCATTGACGCGGCAGTAGAAGACGTGAGGCGGAGCTAGATGGCTGAAGAAGCGAACGATGGCGACCGGTTGCAAGCAGCTCACACTTGGGAATTTTTTTCAAAGACGAAAGGCATCGACCAACGCTAAAGAGCACATTGATGACGACGATGATCATCATCGATGATGATGATGGTGACTCCGAGGTTGACGCTGAAGTTGCAAGCGTTGACGCGGCAGCTATGACGACGTCATAAAGGTTCACCGGCTAGCGATGCTAACACCGGAAAACGCGGAGCACAACCGAGCACGCTCAGGCGGACGTTCAATCGGACGACGAAGAGTGCCCCGAGTCCAATGCATATTCATCGGAGGAGTGGGTACAGTCTGCTACTTGCTATTCCCTGGAAAAAAGGCCGTCAAGAAAGTGTAACGTCTGCACGCGAAAGGAGCCATCGCAAGTGAAACGTATCTGTTGTGCAAATCCTGCTGCGTCTCCTTGCACGCATGGGAGCGTTACAAAAAGAAAAACTGTATTTGAAACATCCACATAATTGTAAATAGTGCCACAGTTGCACACATTTGTAAATAGTTTGCGAAATTGTTTTGTCAAATTGTTACACTGTTGAATGGAAATAAACGTATTTTGCAACCCAAAAACACTTTTTCATTGTTGGTGATAACGTTTTACAGAGGTAAAGCACTATTTAGGTGTTTGTGGCATCATTCATGGACTAAAAGAAGTGTACAATTCACTAGAGTGCATGAAATAACATCGTTTCACAAAAAGCTCTTTTTCTCCGCTTTTTGTTTCAAAACAGAGCATTTGGGTGAAACTAACCATTTTCTATTGTTGATTACTGAAGAACGAAATAAGGTAGAAACAAACTTTTTTTTTCTGATGAAAGATGAGAGTTCAATCTTTCATTTTGGTAGTATGTGTGTTTCCATAGTCCAAACACAACATTTTCTGTGGACCTTGAAAGATCAGTCAAAATGCTTAAATCGGCTGGCACTGGCGACATCCCATTTCTGAAAACGTATGGCAGTGAAAGAGTTTAATAAAGTAGTCGGTTTCTTCCGCGCTCCAAAAGTGTGGTTCTTTGCTGCATCGTCACGCTGGTTTACATCTGCTTGAGAAATTTCCAGTGGGCTGCGCCAGAAGCACGGACTTATATACACGTTACAAACTATGGCATTTTCGCTGTAGAGACAGAAAACAACGTGAAAACGCAGCAAAGAAATCAATGTATTTAAGCGAGGCTCCTTTAGCTTGTGGGACAGAGCTGCGCATACAAGATGTTTCTTACTACAAAGACCAAGAATCTTTATGAATATAAATAAGCGAAGAAAAAAAAAAGGTGAACAAGAATTGAGCATGTGCACAATGCAAACCAATGCCTTGCTCAAACGAGGTATTCCAAATGCCATTTATATGGAACAAGAATTTGGGTAACCCAGGCGTCTTATTCGGGTTTTTAACTCTTTTACTGCCAAAGACGTTAAATGACGTTCTGCAAAAACCTACGGAGGAGCGCCAAAGACGTTAAAAGACGTCCTCCCATTTTTTTTATTTTTTTTTTGAAACGGGTGCTGGAAAGGCTTGCGGAGCTCTCCTGAAAGTTTTAAGCAGGTTTTTTGAGCCTAATGACTATTTTTGGCCCCTAGAGGGCAGCGATGACTCTCTTTTGACAAGATCGGGTGGGCGTCAGTAGAGGCGGAGCTAGAGCGTTGAGCAGGAGATCAGAATGGAAAACAAAGGAAAAATGGCGGCCGGTCGCGAGGAGCTAACGCCAGAGCCGTTTTTTTCAAAGACCAAAAGCATCGCTAAAAAAGCACATTGTTGATGACGATCATCATCATCGATGATGAAGATGATGGTGACTCCGTGGTTGGAAAGCATTGACGCGGCAGTAGAAGACGTTAGATGGAGCTAGATGGAGGAGGGAACGGGCAATGGCGAGCGTTTGCAAGCAGCTCTACACTTACAAGACGAAAGGCATCGACCAACGCTAAAATAGTACATTGATATCCATGATGATGAAGGTGAATCCGAGCTTGACGGCGAAATTGGAACCGCTGACGCGGCGGCTATGACGGTGTTCGATCGGACGACGGAGAGTGCCCCGAGTCCAATGCATATTCATCGGAGGAGTGTGTACAGTCTGCTACTTGCTTTTTATTCCCCGAAAAAAAAGGCCGTCAAGAAAGTGTAACGTTTGCACGCAAAACGGACCAATGTGAAAGTGAAAGTAAACTGTTGCGCGAGTCCTGGCGTCTCCTTGCACGCAGGAGAGCGTTACAAAAGGAAAAACTGTATTTGAAACATCCACATAATTGTAAGTAGTACCACAGTTGCACACATTTGTAAATAGTTTGCGAAATTGTTTTGTCAAATTGTTACACTGTTGAATGGAAATAAACGTATTTTGCAACCCCAAAACACTTTTTCATTGTTGGTGAAAGCGTTTTACAGAAGTAAAGCACTATTTAGGTGTTTGTGGCATCATTCATGGACAAAAAGAAGTGTACAATTCACTAGAGTGCATGAAATAACATCGTTTCACAAAAAGCTCTTTTTCTCCGTTTTTTGTTTCAAAAGAGAGAATTTCGGTGAAAGTAACCATTTTCTATTGTTGATTACTGAAGAACGGAATAAGGTAGAAACAAACTTTTTTTTTCTGATGAAAGCTGAGAGTCCAATCTTTCATTTGGTAGTATGTGTGTTTCCATAGTCCAAACACAACATTTTCTGTGGACCTTGAAAGATCACTCAAAATGCTTAAATCGGCTGGCACTGGCGACAACCCGTTTTTGAAAACGTCTGGCAGTCAAAGAGTTAAAAACAACAAAAGCCTCTCCCAAGAACCACTCAGCAACATCATCTGTTCAGTCTAATACATTGTTTCATTTCATATACTGTATTATAAATGTATGCACGCGTACACATACACACATACAAGCACGCACACATGCGCACACGTACACGCACACACACATTGATATCAAAGGCTATTAACTCCTGATGCTTTCACAACAAAACAGATGTAAGATTCATGACTTCCAAACCATGTTGTCTTTGCCACAGGCTAGTAAAGAAACAATTAGTGCAGTGCTAGCTTCACTGTCCACTGTAATCGATAGTCCCTGATGGTGTTCTAAGCCTATTGACTGAGAACCATTTCTCTCTCTGACCCCATCTGTAGCAGCAGACAGCAGTTTAAGTCCACCTTTCTAGATCATGAGAGAGGGTTACAAGGTTAAACAAGACCCAATCCATACTTGAAAAAAAATTAAAAAAAATTCTCAAGACCGTCTGCCTCAATCTTCATTTTTATGCTAAGATGCAATACAGTCACTCAAAAGTACATATAATACAGTGAGCGGCATAGCTGTTGACTGTTGCTGTGTCCCTAATGATGTGATTGTCTTGAAAACCTGAATGTCTTAAACCCTGTAAAAGCTCTATTCAATATAATTCTTTTCTTACACTGAGCAACATGACCGTACGCACCTCAACTATTCAGTCATGTCACACGTCTTATTCTACAACTTGTTCTCATTAGCTGCCCACCGCCTTTTACTGAAAATGCGCAAAACGGACATGCGACTTATGCATGTTTCCATCTGTTCTTCTTTTGCGAATATTGAAAAGGGACTCAGCCGCTGTAGGTGGCAGTATACACCATAGAGATGTGATCCAACAGTACTTTAAAAGAAGAAGAAGAAGAACAGGAAGCGACTGTGCTGTGCGATGACGTCATTTGAGTTTGCTTTTGTAATTCTTGATAAACCGTAGCGTTTCTTTGCTGTTTTCCATCTAAAATTGCATTAATATTCACTTCTTTAATTAATTCAGTTTTATTTTTGCATTTCTTGAAAATTCAAATAAAAATGGGTGGATGGAAACCCACCTAATGTTGGGCTGCGAATCATGTTGAATCGCAAGTGAATGGCGTATTTGAAAAAAAGTATACAGTGTATGTATGTAGTGTAAAACACTTTCGGGTTATTATTACCTGCACTGATTGAAAATTGTGCATTGATTATATGGGCTTTATTACACGAACTACCTTGTACCAGTTACCTCACCTAACAGCAGCCTTAGTGTCACAGAGGCAATATGTTGATGTTAGTTGTCAGTGTTTGTGTCTTGACAAGAATCCTACTCCCTTATCGCATGAAAGAACATCTGGACCTGTTTTATTCACAGCAACTTTCACCTGACGAGCATCGCCTGCGTGCTGCGTAAGTGGGAGGAGGGGACGAAGAAGGGCACCGAACAAGCAAGAGAGAAAAAGGCTGAGGCAGCGGCACGAGAGCAGCTGTAAAGATGAAGTGGTGAGCAGTGGCGAACAGGTGTCACTCCCACTGACGGGCTGCCACTGTGCCCCCACCATGACCCAGGCTGGCACTTGCACACCTACACAGGGTAGGTGTGTAGCGGTTAGTGGAGAACGCATTCTTTACCCAACGCCTACCCTTCCTCATTCTCAGATGGCACCCAAGACCTCTCAATCTGGCTGTTTAACTCACAGATTGACATACAAACATTCACATATGCCCTAATTAGCAAATACAAATGCCTGTACATATTCATAAATATGAGCATGGGCATAAACTTGTGAATGAATGCATGCAAACTAAAACAGACATTTGTTCAGATTTAGTTCTCTACAAATATAATTAGGGCACGTCCAATTAAACGGCAGACGATTATAACTCTTCAAACATCGGCCAAAATAATTGACCAAATGGCTGACCTTTAAAAGGTTATAATAGAAGAGAAACAAACTTTCCGACGTTGTGCAAGTAGCCTGAATGAACCATTTTGCTTGCGTAACAGTAGCAACTAGAAAATGTGTAGCGTATATGATTCTGCTGTCTAAGTGTCTTTTAAAATGTTTCATGACACCCAGTTGGAGTTTACTGTAAAACTAAACACACAACAAGAAGAACTACACACATTGTAGCTTTAAATACAAAACATACTTGGTTTATAAAACATCGATAGCGCTACTGTAATAATAAAGTAAATGGCGGATCCCATTGACATGCTAACGGGAAATTTGCATCAACTTCAGAAGTGATATTCCTTCAAATAACGAATATTGTTTGTGGAAACACATACACAAAGGTAAGACAACAATTACTCAAAGGCACAAATTATTCCCAATATGTGAAAAATTAGATCTTTTAATAGAGGTCAATCACAACTTCTGTTCTTATTCTACGTGTGTACACCATGGATGCATGGCACCACACAGCCCTTATCAGGCCAAAACACGCAGGAACAGCCAGTACTTGTTCTTATTGGGTTTTTTTTTATTGTTATTATAGTATATTATTATTTTCCTTTCTTATAGCTTTATTTGGTAATTGTTCTTTAAAGTTATAAGTTGAGATTTCAAGGATTCCAGAAAATTTCCTTTCCTCAAAATTCAACTTTAATTCAACTTCAAAATCATTTTTGTCTTACCAACATGCATTTCCACAAGAAATGACACAAACTCCGAGGTCCCAGGTTAAGACACTAAGTCCCAAGACATGTAAAAATAACACAAGATAAATATGATAAAATGATAAGGCTAATGCTTAAGAATGAAAATGTGGAATAACAATAAAAGAGACTTGTTATTTTGTACTTGAAAAAAACAAAAGTGCAGGGAAGAATGGGCATGAGGCTATGATGATACTTTTGAGTAGTTGAGTTTTAGTAGTTGAATAAATACTAAGTTTTTAAATCAATAATTGTATTCTTAATCGAGATTTCAATCTCGATCAAATAATTGTGATTACTATTTTTTCCACCCTTATTTTGTACTCTAACCATATAAAGTACAGCAGTTGTGCACGAGTAAGAATGGCTTCATTATTTACACAACAATCTATACAATAACCATGTATCTTTAAATACATATAGTAAAATTTGTTGATAAGGCAATTCTATGGAACTCTTATTTAATGCAAAGTACATTTTAACAGCAAAAAATTTGCACATAAATGATACCCATTGAAATGCATAAAAATAATTTAATGCATTATATATTTGAAAATAATCAATAATTGGGATTAGCATCAGCCTAAAAACATATATATCAGTTGGGCCCTATATATAATATCCTCACAAAGTGATCTAAATTAGTTTTTTTTTTTTTTTACAAAAGTGGAGGTGACTGCTGTTGTCATATAATAATTCAGGGGAAAAAAAGATAACATTTAAGAATCCCTTTCAAAAGTAATGAAATGTGAGAGCATTTTTTTCTTTCTTTTTTGTTGTTGCAGAGAGAAAATAAAGACGAGACATCTAAAATATAAGCATGAGACGAGATTTTTTAGAAGGGAAGTCAAGTCAAAGATTTCTTTACAATTATATGTTCTGTGCGGGACAACTCGTCAAAAAACAGTATTCTAATTAATAATACATTTGTGGAATATGAATTAACAACAAAAATCCACTCATTTTGTGTCAGTTATAGATATACTAGATACCTGGAAATAATGTTGAAATTATCTACTGTCTTATTTTCTTTTTTTGTGTCTTGTTCCAATACTGTTTTTTGGCCCCCGATACCGATTCCGATACCCAGCTTTGCAGTATTGGCTGATGCCGATACCATATCGATATCTACGTGGTTTTTTTTCTCAACATGAAAAAGCTGTCCTGCCATTGGTTTAGAGCATTAAAGGGCCAATAGGATATCTTAGCTCTGCATGCAGTGAACATGTCACACATCAGTGAATGTCATGCATGAGCAAGACACAAGATGCTGCATCCAAAGTCCTATATTAGCGTCAAAATTAATGTTATCGGCATGTTACTTCTTCTTCTTTTTAATTACTGGAGTCTCCTCTCAATATTTGCAAAAGAAAAACAGATGGAAACAGGCATAAGTCGCATGTCCGTTTTGCGCATTTTCAGTAAATTCGCTTAAAAAATCAGAAACACGTGGATGGAAACCTGACTACTGTTACAAAATTTTTGGACAGGTGTGGAGGTGCGAGTATTTTTTTGTAGCCCTATTCTGAAGTAAAATCTATCTACAAATGTGGCATTGGTACTGCAGAAATACACTTTGTTGCCATTGATGCAGCTATCAGGGGTTCAATTCCTGACCAGCTCCGCAATGCCCTTCACCTCCTAGCCACAGGAGATCTACAGCCGGGCCCAAGCCCTGATAAATGCAAAGGTTTCACCACAAAAGACACATGGGAATCGTGTGTTTGAAACAAAAATTCTGGATGCCATTATAAAGCCCCTTAACACAAGTGTTACTAAGCAACTGTTAATTTTTTCCTTCCTTCCTTGCATGATTTGTTTGGAACAGTTTTTACGCCGGATGCACTTCTTGATGCAACCCAACCCACCCATTTTTATCCGGATTTAGGACCGGCAGGTGCACTGAACCCGGATTATCTCTCTCTCTCTCTCTCTCTCTCATCAATCAAAACAAATACAGCTGGGGGTAATATTCTGAGAATAATCTCGCAAATTTGCGACTTTATAAAGTGATAAATTTACGAGACCATAAACTCAGAAACTTACAACAAATACACGTAGCGTAGCTATAGTTTAATGTGAGGATTTGTTGGTGGTTAATGGGACACTGTTCATAAAACTAAAAGGTAGGATGGCAACGGATTCATTCTTAATTTAAACTTTACTCGTCATACACAACAGCTAGAGCGACACTTCCTGATCCCCTATCAGCTGACTAACACTAACCAATCAAAAGCTAGCATACTTTAGGTAAAGGCAAGTGAATGATGGAGGGCAGCAGATTGAGCAGATCAACTAAACTATCCATCCATCCATCCATCCATCCATCCATCCATCCATCCATCCATCCATCCATCCAGCCAGCCAGCCTCTTAACCACTCAGTCCTCACAAGGGTCGCGGGGGGTGCTGGAGCCTATCCCAGCTGGCTTTGGGCAGTAGGCAGGGATCACCCTGAACTGGTTGCCAGCCAATCCAGGGCACACAGAGACAAACAATCATCCACACTCACAATCACACCGAGGGACAATTTAGTATTCAATTAACATGACATGCATGTCTTTGGAAAGTGAGAGGAAACCGAGCACCCGTAGAATACCCACTCAAGCACGGGGAGAACATGCAAAGTCTACACAGGAAGGCCGAAGCCCGGACTCAATCTCACGTCCTCTGCACTGGGAGGCAAATCTGCCATTTTATAAAGTCTCAAATTTGCGAGTTTTTTTCTTGCAAATTTGCCACTTTAGAAAGTCGCAAATTTGCTACTTTATAATGTGGCAAATTTGTCAGTTTTTTTCTCAGAATATTGACCCCACCCCTCTATAAAATATATATTTATACGTGGTCCTAATATGCCGTTGTAATGGATGTGATTGGGGGTTCAATGCTTTGCTCAAGGGCAGCTCACTGGAGCTAAACCGTGGCCGGGGGGTCAGATTAAGAAATGGAAATATTAATTATGTCATGTCTGATGTTTGCAACGATAAAATATCAAAATGTTGTTCATGTCCATCCATCGCAATTGGTGCATACTGTAATTGTCCTTGTAGCCTTGGATTTGTCCATCTGGGTGTGAAGTTACAGAGGGTGGTTGAGGTATTTGTATAAAACAGCTATCCCAACAGATACATACACCCCAACACAGACCACTATGCCCTCAGCCCTCTTCCATTCCCTCCTCTGTGTGTCACGGTGGTGAGGAGGTAAGTAATTACTCTGGTGTCAGTGTTGCTAGGTACAACTCCTCCCCCAGCAAGGGGCGGCGGGCATCCATAACCCATCGTCCTGCCACAGGGTAAACGCCGGGCCATCCATCACGCACCCACTTGACAAATACCTTCCATAATAGAAGTTTATTTTTATGGGAGGCTGAATCAAGGACTTTCCCATGCATACAAAAACGTGTCAGAATTATTTATGGTTTGTGCTGAGACGCACAATATGTCATATCAAAGCCCCATCCCGTTTGCCTGCGTTGCTGGAAGCTGCCAGTGCTTGGCCTGTCGATATCTTTGCTCGCTATCAATAATGTGGAACAGTGCCACGATAAGCCTTAGTATTCAGAGGTCATACACACACAATCGCTTACACATGGGAGCTGATAGACATAAACAAGCATTATACGCATACACAGGAAAGGACATTTAATAAAAACACACAAGATGACATAGAGATGTGTTTTGAAATGAATATCAAATAAAGGCGCACACATTGACGTTTGACTCACTCAGAAAGGCAAGAAGTAACCAGATAAAAGGAGAATATACATTTTGAAATAAGCCTGCAGTTTCACACATTTATAACAATGCAAATATGTTGTATAGCATAAACTGTAAATTAGAATTTATCCCATTGTGAATCCACATCAAATTTAATATATAAATCCATGCCCAAGCAAAGACGTTCACAGGGCTTAATTTAACCTGGTACGCATTGAGCAGACTACATATTGCCATCTGTCAGCTGAAATCACTGCCAAGGTCAGACCAAAACAAAACAGCAGCTAATCTACAGTATGACTGTCTGTGCATTAACAGCGTGTGTGGCATTGACTGAGTAACACAAGCACATGCGCAATCTTAAAAAACAAAAATAAACATAGCAACTTAAAGGAAATCCCAGCTCGACTGTTCGCAAATCTGAGAGCTGTCAATCACTTTGAGTGGCAACCCACAAGCGCTGCAAGAAAAAACAAACAAAAAAACAATAAATTGGGTTTCCTGATAAGACCCTATTACAGCGTCTGACCAAGAAGAAAAAAAGAAAAAGAAAAAAATGACACTTTACTGTGGGCTACTTGAGTACTGTCAATCAACTTGACTGGCAGGCTTACATGTCACCAGTGGAGAGAGCAATGGAGGGAAAAATAGATTAATGTACTGAAGAAGGATCTATGAGAGAGAGCAAATGTGAGGAAGAGAGACAGCATTAAGCAGGACAGAATGAATAAATATGATAAATATGATAATTGAAATTGGAGGCCTAGTTCTGCTATACACCCAAAGGGATTAGCCCTTCATTCACTGTCATTTTTAGCCCTTATGTTCTATATGTGTGCACGCACGCACGCACGCGCACACGCACACACACATACACACACACTGTGCCCATCTATAAATACAAAAAAAGATGGATTTAATAAAACGCACCAGTTATTGGTGTCTGCTATGAAGATAAAGCAGGAGGTGAAAACCCTTAAAACAGCTGTTATTTTATAAATGCATTGAAAAGCAAAACATAGTTAAAAAAAAGTGAGAAGCAGCAGCATAACTTTGTCCTGTGAGGACAGAAGATGTATGGCTTAGGGTAGATAGTAGCAAGAGTAAATGATTACCTTTTTACAAACTGGGCCTTTGTAATAAAATGCACACGGGTGAGTATTATCAATTCAGCAGCCTGGTAAAGATAACATTTCTGAAGCCACAGCCAGGCTGATCACTATCTACAGCGGGACCCAAATCTGTATTCTTCACTGTGAATCCAGGAGGGTGAGTTTGAGTCCTACTTGTATGTGTATGGGTAAGGAAAGCTTGTGTGTTTCACTGAAAGAGATGCCGTTAAGGCCTCAAGCCTGCAGGCCCAATTTGACAGAACTAAGATCTATTTTCCAGGAAATCACTGTAATAGAATGACATTTGAGACTATGTAGACATGAAATCTCCAGTATGCACAAACGTACACAATAGTCCTTGGGCAAAGACCTATAAGGTTATATATTTGTTCGTATGCATCCATACAGGCTGTGTGTATTACACACCTATAATCTTGATTAATGTCTCTCTCTGGGGAAATGCATGGACATGTTCAAACATTCCAGCAACACACTTGATAGCAGTCAAACAGTGCAGATGAAACAACAAAGAGGCAATAGTCTTCATTCAGACCACAGCCAGACAACATAACATTCATTTAACCCTAACAGACATAAGATGACGGTAATTTTAGCCGCCACTGCCCAACGCACAATGCACAAACAGGAAAATTATGACACTGTAGTATATGGAATCTCTAAGGTCAAACACAATTCATTTTAGGACACTGATGCAGCTCTGATTTGGTTGGATTTAAAACGTTCAAATAACAAGAAACTAGGAATACTATCATCAGAAAATCTTTTGAATGTATGGGCAATTTTCAAGTAATCTTTTAAAATATTCTTCATGTACAATATGTGTAAAAAAATAAGTTAACCACTGTAACAGGTTAGAACAAAATAAAACTCTTAAATGTGATTGATGAACTGAAATCTTACTTAAGAGGAAGCGAATGAAATAATATAATCCAAACTCATTATTTACAATCAGCACTTTATTATAAATGTTTTAAGTCTCTAAAAGCCATCACCACACAGTTTATACACTTTTCTAATTGAGGCATTTACATTTTCTCACATTTTTCTCTTGTTTACACATTCTCAATGTTCAAACCTTTATATTTTTTTATAAAATATATACTGTACATTACTGTAAAATAAATGCATGCAAAATTGCACCAAAAAAAAACTAATCTGCGAAATAGCGAGGCCGCAAAAAGTGAACCGTGTTGTAGCGAGGGAACACTGTATCAAAAGTATTAGTGGTATCGGTAGCGGTGACTACTCAAGAGTTGAGTACTCATACTTGTAAAAAATGTGGTATCAAACATCCCTAAAAAGAATAATTAATTAATGCAAAACAAATATGAATGGCAGTATGCATGTTAGCTATTTCCAAATCAAAATACTGTTTTAATATTGACGAAGCATATATTTAGTTGACACACCATTTATTTGGGATTTACTTTTTGGCTACACTCAGGTAATATTGCCAGTCACACACCAACATTCACTTCCTATGTGGACCTAGCAAACTGTGATCCATCTCAAATAATAGAAAAAAATAATAATCAAAAAACAATATGCACTGAGAACTCATTTAGACATTACCCCTTTCTTCATCCTCCTTGTTCATTTTTCCCTTTTTTACAAAGATTTCATGGACTGTGTGGAATTGTGCATTTGACACACCCCTTTTTTTAGTGCTAATTTACTCTTTTAGATTTTAACTCTCTGTGAGTGGCTTCCCTTGCCCTTTAATTAGGCTGTGGGGAGTCGACACCGACACTAAACACACAGACTTTGAGACGTCCACACTTGCTTTTTGTAACACACACGCACATACTAGTACTATATATATTCAAAAGCTACTCTCTGGGGGCCTCAATCACATTCAGACTGACCTCAACTTCAGCAGTCACCAAGATGCAACCAGGAGAATTTGAGAGAAATGTCTGAGAGGACAGAAACACGTCCTGTTATTGGCGGCATTCAGTTCAGAACTTTTTCTTCTCAAATCTAAAATCTGCAATAAGACGCATCCAATTTTGCCAGAGAGGCCCATGAGGCAGCAGGAGATAGATGTTTGCATTTGTAGTTTAGCAGCTTCAGTGCCTATCTATTTGCTAATGAGAGGTTTGCGATATGTGCACTCATTAAACCTAAATAAAAGTGGTTGAAAAAACATTTGCAATAGATTAGGTTGAGCACTCCCTGATGTTACAGAGGCACTTGAATTACATCCATCAGTTTCATCATGAAATCAGTGTATCAGGCAGAGCACAGATTTATGTTGACATTAAACTTACTCTGCAGATGGAAGCAGACCATAAAATTTAATCTCGAAAGAAATGGACTAAACTCCTTTGATACAGCTTTTACTGTAAAAGACTATTTTGTGCAGGAAACAGGAATAAACAAAGCAGTGAGCCACATCAATTTGACAATTGAGAGTTGATCTACATCACCCATCGTTTCTGTAATTCCTCACCACATGTAAATAGTAATAATATGAAAAAACACCAACAGTTGACACTGAACTTAACCTTTGCCCTTTTATTTTGGCACTCCAAACAGAAACTGGCCACTAAAAAGGGAGTTACAATAACAGCAGTGACAGTAGTGACTTGTTATGTTAGAAATAAGAGGGCACTTAATTGGGATCTGATAGTCTAATAGGCAGGACCTCTGATTACCAACTGCACATTGCCTTAAAATAGCCCACTGATTAGCAGCCAGGGGATTCAATTATGCTGGGGGAGAAATAAGGGCCCTTAATAGGCCACTGTATCAGAAAACATGGGACTCGGTTTGAGCTAAAGCGCTGATAATTGGTTGTTTAGTTGGGAAAGTTGAAACTGCTGGTAATTAGTGATGCTTCCTCTGTGTCTGGAGTCACCAAACATACGACCAGAGGCAAATGAAGAAGACAAAGGGTGCTTGGTACAGTAAAAGGGGGTAAAGGTCACGTCAGAGTTCATAAAAAGAGTACTCGAGCCAAAGAGGGTGTAAATGAGGGAAGACGGTGAGACAAAGGGTTGTGTTGACTCAGTAAAGGGCAAGATTTGTCTGAAACTGAAAAGCAGCAGTCTTGACTTGTCTCAATCATCTGCTCGGCAAAGTTTTGGTGCAATTCTTTCTTATTTGTTCAGCATTTCCCCCTGTCAGTATATCCCTCTTGTCTTAGACAGCTTAACTGTATCTGGGTAAGTAGTGTGTCTGAATTGAGGGAGAAGGTGGATTGAATAATAATGGATTTATAGGAGAAGATGGCCTGTCTGTCTGGTTTTATTCACTATCCCATAGAGGAACAGTGCTGCCCTCATGTATTCCTTCCATACGTCACTCACAGAAGAGGACCTCGTGTGTGTGTGTTTGACTATTTCAGTTTATGTACTGTATACAGACATTCAACTGCACACACTAGTGCTGGTTAAAAAAGGACTAGATGAATCAGAAAACATTTATTATTGCGAGGCTGAGATCAGACAATTTGGACAATTGTGCACCAACACTGACTTTAAATGATTCAGTTGATTGATGATTAATTGATTATCAAAATACTTGCCAGTTAATTTTATGATTAATTGTTAATTAATCAATTAAGTATGTCATGTCTACATGTAACCTGACCAATGTTGACAAAAGTTGAAAACATTTTTGCCGGCTGGTATTTGGATTTAAGCATCCTAGTCCCACAGTTTTGTTGTTGCTCCCCCCCAAAGACTTGTGATCTTTGTTTTTATCACACAGTCCCCTATAGAAACATGTAACACATCGTTATCGGAAACAGCTGTTGAATTCAGCGGTCATGTTTGTGCCTTTTTTTTCCCACAATGTCAACACTGTGTCGATGCTGTATGCACTGAACTACCAAGACACATGCCTTGACATACACACCTGTCCCCCACAAATCAACACACTTTTTAAACATAATGCACAAGTAAAACTCAGGAGAGTATTAAGTGTAATTTCATGTGAAACGGTAGGTGAAAGCCCAGGATGGGGCTCTGCTATGCGCACATGCACAATTTTGTTCATTAAAAAACGAGCCTCCAAACAAATTAGTATACCTGGTAGGTAAGGCTGACCAATATGGCCATACAACTACTATGTTTCACTCATGCTTGATTCAAAACTATGACACTAGGCAATCATGGCATTTTATAACAATCTTTCAACAAAGTAAACTACATCAGCATAACATTCTCTTGTTTTTTTTCTCCTTTTGTGGTGACTTTCAGTACGAGACATTTGCGGCAGTAATGGATGGCCACTTAATTAGGGATAGCAAGGAGGACCACAGCCCAGCTTTGTCTGTGGTTTTGCACGCAAATCATCCCGTCACCTCGTATCTCATATTTAAGATAAAGAGGGTTTTGCGCTTTGTTAATGATAGAGGGAAATACACATATTACTGAGGCACAGAAAATAAAGAGATAATTTGGGGGGAGGGCAGCAACCGCATATAAAAGCCATGTTTTAATTAACTCACCCCAAGCACATAGCAAAACTGAAAACCTGAGGTCCATCACAGCGTACTGTCCTGTGCAGTGTGTACCGGATCTGGCTTATGTGACTGCAGATCGCAAAAGAAAGACAATTTCCATTACCATTTGATTACATCAAACTCTCCCTTTTCCTCATTTTTGTCTCAAATTCTAATCATCATTCCCAACCATTACTTGCAGAGTCTAATTCCATCTTTTCTTTCATTTGGAAAAGATCTCTGCTTTCATCCCTGAGAAGGGCTTTAATTCATGTTGTGACAATGAATAAAGAAGGGAAGATGGAGAGAGACGTAGGTGAAGAGAGTTATATAGGAAGCAGCCAAGACACTCTGGTGTCAATCAATCCGATGCGATGGGGCTGCGAGGGCTTGTGAGTAGGGTGCGTTTGATCTGTGTCTTTCAAAGGGGAAAAAGCAGGAAGGGCCATCACAGATGATTTGCCTCTTGCTGCTGGCCCTGGTACCACACTGACAGAGAGCAATCACATGCAGGTTAATTCAACATCCACCTTCTTAATCTTTTTTTCTCCTGTCTGTTTCTTTTGCTCTTGTTCTGTCTAGTTAGATGAAGCATTGCTTTTTTTTGGTTACCACATCACTTTTTTTTTTTAGAAAGATGGAAAGATCACAAGTGCAATTTCAAAGATTCCTCACCCCCCACAACCACCTACAGCTTCAATGCATTGATGTAGGAAATGAGTTGTTGTTTTACCACTTATTAAATAATTTATTTCCATGCAATTTGACAATGGCAAGATCATCACATCAATTAAGATGACTAACATAAATTATCGTTAACGCAAGTAATCGATTTTCATAATTGCCATGTAAACGTTGAATAAAAGAGAAGAATGCAGGATGTAGGTTCCAAACAAGTTTTAACCATCCATCTGCGACTTTGACCATGATGAATTGTACTCATATCATGACCCCTTTAACTTATTTACTCCCAAAAACATATACAAACATTCTACTTTAAATATTGTCAAGGTCCCAAAAACGTATTAATACGTTTAAGTTTTTATGCTAGAGCATACAGAATTCTTTGATGCAGCTTCTGAACTGAAGAGAACGCTTAAAGCAATGGTAGTTGTTACAAAAATGGCCAGCAGGTGGAAGCAGAGTATAAGAGATCAACCAGGGCCATGTTGCAAAAAGGCTCTTTTCCCCAGTGTTTTAAACTTTGTGATTTGTGAATAATGATGAAACTTAGCTATATTCTATTGCTAATTGCTGCAAAATGGAAACAGATACAAATATATTTTTCTCCTGATGAAAGAAGAGTCTCTAATCTTTCTTTAGGTAGGTTCCATGTTTTTATAGCAATAGAACACAATATTCTGTGGACCTTGAAAAATCTCTCAAAATCCAGTAAAACAAAGCGAAGGGGTTTGCTTCAATGAAAATGGCTGAGAGTGAATGAGTTAAATGTAGCCTTGCAATTTGCTCAACAGGATTTTGGAATAACAATTGTGTTTTCCTATACTGTAGCTGACGATTAAAAATGGAAGGGAACAGAAATTAAATCAAAACCAAGAGTCTTTGCAGCAAAGTCATCCACGTACACAGTGAACTTGAGGTGAGAAAATTATGGGGTGAAAGGTTTTCAGCAAGCACCGGGTTTGAGGTGAGAGGGTACAGTTAGGTTCAGCTGTAGTTTAAAAATCAATTATTGTGTAATTTAATGTAGAGCACTCTGTTTTACAAAAAACAAAGTTTTCAGAAACAACAAAAGGGCAAAATCAGCCCTATTTGGTTTCAAGAAGAAATTAGCCACAATGCTGCAAAAATGGATGGTGTTTTATAGTTTTAAGAGGTCAGAATGATAACAGGATAAAGGCTACTTCCTCTGTTCCTATGAAGGACAAGCACTCTGTCAATTGGATGTGGTGACTCTCCAAGGACAAATGAAGACCAATGGGATACAAATAAACAAACAGAGGAAGAACATGATTTCATCTGTCTCTAGTCTGTGGTCTCAGTGACTGACAGGGAGGACTAGACCAACAATCTTTGAGAGCTATGTCTTTGTGGCTGAGAACAGCAAGACTTGATCTCCAGACAAAAAGAACATTCAGGCAAATGAGAAACTCTGACCTCTACGGGTATTATAGAGCTTGGGTTAGTTGACCTTAAAGCTGCTCAATGCAGGAAATTGACATTTGAATCGCTACTGCCACGTGTTGCCGAAAAATGAAACTGCACACTCCCTTTTTCATGTACACACTAAACAGAAGGCAGGAAATTCAAACCCGAATCCAGTCTGTGCCTTGTGAACATCTAAGGTGTTAATCTAATGAAAAGATGCTTGAGTGATAAATGGTCAAATAAAAAGGCTATTATAAAGATATTTTATAATCAAAAATGAGTATAAGGTGAAATTAAATATGAAATAAAGTCAATTTTACATTACATTTTTTATTAAATCTGGTGCAGAACAGTGTGCAAGACATTGATAATGTTGTATGAAGCTGATATTAAATATGTAATCTGCATTAAATGTTTTGTGTTTGGCTAGGTAATAACATAAAAAATATATTTTTTTTTAAATGACATACCTGCATGTAAGTAAGCAAGGTCTGGATTCTCAATATCAGGGTGAATGTCCTTTAGGTGGTTGCGGAACTCTACGGGAGAGTTGGTGCCGTAGTCACATTTTGGACAGTTGTACATCTTCACCCCCTCATGTTTTCCTGTATGAAGGATGTGCTTTCGAATGTTCTCAGCACAGTTGGATCTAGGAGAGAGGGGGGAATACAATTTAAAAAAAAAGGCGTTATGAAGGAAACAAAACCTGTTCTCCCATAAAAAAGTTTGTAGTTTACAAACATTGTGTTGCAATTGTTACTCATTGTTAAATAGTTGTCAGTTTATGTATTACATACACATGTTTGAGCTGGACTTAAGCCATATTTATACAGAATATCAGTGCGTTATTTTGCTTGGATATAGCAGTGATCTGAAGCCAATAAAACATATTTTTAAATAAAGTAAGATATGACTGTGACCTCAAATGCCCTCGGATTATATATATCCAGGCACATTTATATATTTAAAAAAGTGTGGCAAAAAGAGTGAAGGCTATAAATAATACATTTACATCATGTAGGTACAACTGCCAGAACACTTTCCAAAATGTGCATATTTTGCAAGTATTTGCAATCTGTAGTAATTAAAGCTACTACATGTATAATTATGTCAATGAGTATTGTAGTGCACTGAAACGTATGAATCTGCTAAGGGTGGTCGATGTGCTACTGTATGGTACAGGATGTAGCAATGTCAGTGCAGTCACACTGATTAATGATGCTGCCTAACCTGCTTGCAAGGCTCGATCTAAACCTGTCCAAGACAACGCACGCACGCACGCACACACATTTATAGGAATGGAATGTCTTATTGGACCAAATGTATCTGTGATGGCACTGTATAAAATGGATATAAAATGTAAATTAAATGTCTAAAAGGTGAGTGAGTGTAGATATAGCAAAAGTTGCAGCCATCAGTAGGCCCGCCCGCACGCACTCACTCACGCACGCACTCACTCACGCACGCACGCACACACACATGCGCACACGCACACACACACACACACACACACACACACACACACACACACACACACACACACACACACACACACACACACACACACACACACACAGTGTGGCAGTTCAGTTATGCAGCCGCATGGGTGGTTCTCTGAAAACATGGTCCAGGAACGTGACATGTGAGCCCAAAACTGAAATTGTGTGAAACCATTTAAAAACAATATATAGTATGTTTTAAATCAAAACGTTCTGCAGTATGCTATGAAGAAATATAGTCCAATCAGCCCTTAGTTCGCAGGTGAATGTCATATCATACCATCTGTTGAAGATCATGGTTGAATCTACTTTTTAATTCTGTCAAGGTTGGTACATGGACATCAAACGCTGAGCCCCAAAATAATTTTCAAATTAGTTAATACTTGAACGGCTTCACTACGTTCATAAAAAGATACTGAGTTGAAAAACTGGTACAAATGACCAATTATACATAGAAAATTACCTCTGAATGGTGAACAATGGCTGCCTGCGTGGCTGGTACATTTGCAGCTCACGTGAACACCACAACTTATTCGCTGTTCGCTTAGCAAAATGTGAAATGTCTGCAGCGGAACTGTACGCTATTCAAATCATGCTGATGTGCAAGAATACTCACAAAAAAATTAAAACGTGAAAAAATTTAGCCACTGAAGACAGCTGGGATAGGCTCCAGCACCCCGCGACCCTTATGAGGAATAAATGGTTCAGAGATTAAATAGATGGATGATTTTATAGCACGGTGAGTACTAATTAAACTGGACCCTACCTTTGATGTGTAAAATACTTGGTCGTCGCTGAATAAACAAAAGAGCTTTTTAAAACATGTTAACACCGTTGAGGTCAAGCAATCAGAGCATGCAGGGGCGATACTAGTATGTTTTGGATTCTTTAAAAAAAATGTTTCTTTGGTGCTCGTCAGTGGAGGGGTTAGCAAAGAACTTCAAAAAACACGAAGCTGAAAAAATTGCCAATGCGTTTCAGTCTTTGCAGGCATTACGTGTCGTTTTTTTTTTAATCAACGCCATGTTAAAATAAAGGCTTTTTATTCACCATTACTTTGAGTGCCTCAGCTTCCTGTTTATTTATGTTAACACCGCAATTTAAAGTGAACCCACTGAACTACTGCTAGGTGTGCAGCAAACTGGTTTTATGATTAACCGTGGTTTTTAAATGTCAGAATTAAATAACCGCAGCCGTTCAACTACACAGGTTATTTCCGTTCACGTGCGGCGCAAAATGAACCATGTGGCATAGTTCATAGGTCTTCTGTTTTCCACAACAACACAGGGCTCAGCTTTGAACACCGCCCGGGGAAAGTTGCGTACCCGACGGCTGTGGGTAGGGTTCCGAGGTTTGCGCTGGCACCAACGGTGGGCGTCCCGCGACGGCCGCGGCCCGACCTGGACCAGGTTGAGTGGACGTGGGGAAATGGAAGGCCCCGTGGAGCGCAACGGTCGGGCCTCTCGGCCGTCACCGCCATCGGGAACCACCGGCACACCGCTCGCCGCCACCAACCAACTGCCTCCCCAACCCCGGGGCTCCGGTCCGTGGCAGGGCAGGGGAGGTCTCGTGAGTCCCGCCATCCATGGCCGCCCGCTGGAGAGGCCATAGGCCGAGACTTTTGAAGCCGCGGCGCCGTCATCTGGAGACTCCCGAGAAACGTATCTTCGGCATACGCATTATGGTTGCAAAATGCCTACATGTGTAGGGGTAAACTGCACAAATCGCCAGTTTTAAGGTTGTGGACAAACATTTCACCTGTAAGTAAGGTTGAAATGGAAAGAAATTGAAAGATGAAAAGAAAAAGGGTTTGGGTTATACGTAGTGCCTAGGCCCTATTTTAAGAGACTCTAATCTGCTGTATTTGTTTTTAAAGGTAGCAACTCTAAAACATTTTATTTTCAGTTATTTATTGTTGTTAAAAATATACATTTTCAAAGAATGCTCATATATATTTTTTATGTCTATAATAATAACCATAAAAAAAGTAAAACAACTTTTTTTTTTCTCAGACAATAATCATACACCAAAATCTGAAACCGTTGCACGCCTAACTCCCCGGTTCCATTTTCTTCAGTAGTTCCAGTTGAAGCAAAAGGTTAAAGGGATACTTGACTGATCATTTTCAGCAGTAAAAAGTTAATATTTTAGCCAGAATTAATTTGATAACCATTATTTTTCAGGAACAATGACTACCTTTAAAAACAAATTTTGGCACTTGCTGAGGAAACAGATAACAACCAATCATGGCTCAGTTTGCTGACCAAACCCAGAAAACAGGTGATTGTTAATGGTGATTTTTTTTTTTTAAATGACAAATGATTACATTTTGGTCTCACTTTTTATACATGTTTTTTTTTTAAAGGCATTTGAACAGACCCTTTTATCATCCACTATAGGTTCAATCCAGATGTAATTTTACATACTGTATATATTGTACATATGAAGAGTGTAGAAACCTTTTTTCCACAGACACAAACATACACCATCATGTGTTGATGGATGGGTTAGTCCTGCTCAGTTTGAACCTGACATTCTGGACAGTATAATACACAATTACTCTCCCTTATCACCTTGGCTGGGACAATAAAGGCTTACTGTGCCATAGCTCACACAAGCCAAGGAGAAAATTTGTTTCCACTTTTGCAGAGACACCAATCTCCATCACGGGCAATAGTCCAGCGGAGCTCCAAAAAATAACCTATGTTCTGCTCATGCTATATAAAATCCATGAACACTAGTCATTGATCAACCTTGAGAGCAGGTCACAAAGATGAATGTCAGTGTATAAAGCTATGTTCTCCAAATATAAACTGTTCATAAAAGTAGTCATCAGATGTATTCTATTTGGTGAGTGCAATGAATATGTACAGTGAAACGCCACTGTTAATATATCGACTTTTCAGATATAAAAGACCATTCACTGGCACCATTGCCACAAGGAAGAGTTGAGGATATTGCGACTTGTTTTGGGCTTGCTTTTCTTCAACTGCACTGGGGATTTTGTCAAGGTGGACCATACACTATGGGTCTCACGAATAAATGAATACACAAATAAATAAATAAATATCAGCACAACTTGGCGTTTTAAGAGGAGTTTGTTCAGTGTCTATGCCCTCATAGGTCTTGTATGTCTTGTTATGTACATAGAGGGTCAGATAACTTTTCAGTAGTGGTTATGAAATGGAATTTACAGAAGACTAATGGAGTGAAGAAAGCTCCTAACCAGTTCCCTTTGACGTCAACAAGTAATAATTTATTATAAACCAACTAATCAGTACAAATTCACCTTATAGTCTTCACAATGAATCCAAGCAACCAGGAATTGAATTCTAAACGTAAGAATACAAACAATCTAAACATAAGACTCCTCATGCATCCATGGTCAATTATATTAAACTATTTGTTCACATCATGGAACTAACACATTTATGAATACCCTAACAATCGTTGATGAACACTGACATTGTACTGAAATATGGATATATTACAAAAAGTGACTCATTTTGCAAAAGTGGAAGTAAAATATGTATTTAAGGCAACACTTAAAAACTTCTGAAGCGAGCGTAGGTGGATTCCTAGGGGGTATACTATCTCTCAGATATGGTAATGGTGTAATTGTCATATTAAAACAACATAGTGAGCATTTAGAAGTCAGCAGGTGCCACAGTTAGTGAACGCGCACACCAGCCCTCCTACTATACACTGTATTAATTAGCCCAACACCGTTTCAACTTCCTCCCCCATCAATGCACTCACCATGGGAATCAGCCACACTGATGCTGAATGCGTACATCACCCCTTCTGTCTAATTCTGTCTCTCCCACTCTCCTGCCCTCCTTTATTTTAATAATGTTCATATTTCTCCTTGCAGTAAGCATATGGTAATTGGAATAGTGTAATTGAGAGGCACTTGTGTAGAGGACAGTCAAATGTGTTTGAGTTTGTTAAGAGGTGCATGAAGGGCTTATTTAGATCAGTGTTGTTTTTTTTTTGTGACCTTTTACTGCCAAGAAAAGCCACTAATAATCATTACCAGCCTCCACATACCTCCCTTCACTTTACAAGGTTGCAAACCATTCTGCCGCTGTCAAGAAGCATGTCATCCTCAAAGCCACCAGAATTCAAACTGCGGCAGTACTTTCAAGCAAAGTACAATATGTAGCACAGTTCCATAAACAGTACTTAGCTGGTGGCAGGAGTCAGGGGCTACGTATCAATTAGACAATTCCATTTGCCACTTTGACTTTAAGAATATATATATATATATATATATATATATATATATATATATACAACAAAGATTTTTTTAACCACTGCAGAGAACTTAAAAATAATTATCATTTGTAAGTAAATTATAATCAAGCCTCGGTGGATATGGTTTTCCCAAAAAGACAATTCATTAGCCACAGACAATTTCAGAACAACAATAATTGATGTACAATGGACCTCCATATAATCGTGGTTCGACACCCACGGGTTCACGTATTTTTATGTAATCAAATATATTTTTATTTTTAAACAATTTTTAATTATTTTAATATTAGTATTATTATTTTTGGGAGTCAACCCCGATTGCCCGATTTTTCAAGGTAAACTTATTTGTAGTTTATAAACGTTTTGTTAAAAAAAATAAAAATTAGGTCGGGTGGATCTTTTTTTCCCCCTTTACTTTGATGCATTTATAATGGATATCAAAATTACAAATGGATTACAGCTAATTGCGGGCCTGCCCGGTCCCTATCCCCCGCGAATGGTAGCGGTTCACAGTAGAGTAATTTTGATCCTCTCAACTATGAAAACCACTTACAAAATGTATATGACCTGAAACATAGTGCTTGATAAAAAAAAATTGTATTCTGTTTAAAATGTAGTCTTCGGTTTAAACATTTAAATGTTTGAGCTTTGATAACATAGCATTCACGTAACGTAATAACACGAGAGCACTGAGAACTAATCTGTTTCCACATACGTAGCAAGGTAAAACCATTTACATTTCTTCAGAACCACACAAAAAAAAATTCACTGACAATTTCCTGTTTAATTAACGATGTGGTATGATGGTATTATAATGACACGGACCTGCCAGTGTCTGCGACATTGTGTCTGAGTGCATGTTAGGGAGATGTGACTAGGACTCTACATAATGAGATGAAGCAGTGTTGGAGATTAGAGCAGCCCCCATTTCACCTCCTCCATCCAGCTTTTATACCAACACACACTCACACATCATGCACACACACATGCACATACACATTCAGAAACTGTGCCACCTGTATTCCCCAAAGAACCATCCACCCCCTCTGATCATCATTGGCCATCAGCACCACCAAGCATGGGCAGTTCAATGAGCTGGTACCAACCTGTACTCACACCAGGGGCAACGGTATGGTTTCTCCCCAGTGTGAACACGATTGTGTCTTGACAGGTGGGACTGTGTGGTAGAAGCGAAGTTGCAAAGTTTACATTTGAAGGGTCTCTCCCCTGAAATAAAGAGAGTTGATACAAAACGGACAGAACAAATAAATACATTGGTAAATCCAGAATGTACATGTCAAGATGCACACCAAAAAGATCGTATTAAAGTTTGCAATGGGAAGACAAACTAAAGGGCAAACAAACTGAACTAAAAAAAAACTTTAATTTACACGCACGACATTATATTGATCCTTGGGTACATGTCCAACAACATTTAAGAGCAGTAAGTTTCACTTTCTCATTTCCGCGCCCAAAACATTATTATTGACAGCCCATCTAAAAATATGCAATTTCCCTAAGCGACAGACTGACATTGTGGAATGATAACTAAAATTAAAAGTCTCAGCCGTGCCGGTACACATGCCTATCACTGACAGCAGCATGTCACACTGATGGAGCCTTGTTTGTATCATAGTTGCTAAAATTATATACAGTGGAAAAATACTCCTTTTTATCTTGAAGTGTCACTCTCAGTCCAAGGTTATTGAGTTCACACATTGCTGTCTGTGTGGATTTCTTACCTGTGTGCTGGCGTCTGTGCTTGGTGAGAGCGTGTCGTGTGCCTCCAGCAAAACCACACAGGTCACATAGGAAAGTCTTTTCACCTGGAACAAGTAGAAGAAACAGCTATTTACAGTTTAATATCTACTTACACAGGAAACAACGTTACGTGTAAATTTCACCAGCTTGTGTTGCTGTGCATTTGGACTATGATGATTTTTGACACTGAAAATAAAGTCTTTCTACAATGACAAACACATATATATATATATATATACATATATATATATATATATATATATATATATATATATGTATGTATATATATATATGTATATATACATATATATATATATATATATATGTATATATATATATATATATATATATATATATATATATATATATATATGTATATATACATATATATATACATATATACATATATATATATATACATATATATACATATATACATATATATATATACATATATATATATACATATATATACATATATACATATATATATATATACATATATATACATATATACATATATATATATATATACATATATACATATATATATATACATACATATATACATATACATACATATATACATACATATATACATATATATATATATATATATATACATATATATATATATATATACATATATATACATATATATATATATACATATATATATATATATACATATATATACATATACATATATATACATATATATACATATACATATATATATATATATACATATATATACATATATATATATATACATATATATATATATATACATATATATACATATATATATATATACATATATATACATATATATATATATACATATATATACATATATATATATATATATATATATATATATATATATATATATATATATATATATATATATACTGTATATATATATATATATATATAGCCAAAAGAAAAATGTGTTAAAATAGTGATTTAAAGTAGGAGAAAAAGAAAATAGAACAAGTATAGTAAATATATGAGAAGCAGTTGAGTTGGCTCACAGATGAGCCATGCAAAAGTCACAGATCAGTAGTGTATATCCATCAGAGCTCTCACAGCTAACTAATTCCTCCAATCAGATGGATCCATGTAAATATGTCAAATGGGGGACGGGAAATTGCCAGTGTGGTTTATTGACTGTGATAAAATCTGAAAAGCACCGCTGAACATAATTACATACTTGTCAGAGCCATAAAAATTAGCTTTATTATCAATGGGATGGTTTTCTACAACTTCATTTGGGGGCGATGCTTTCCAGATGGGGAGCGTGGAAAGCTTTTTCACACTCCTCCTTTCTTTGCATCTGGCCTTGTCATTAACAGCATGAGCTCTCTCTCTCTTCCTCACTGTCATTTGTGTAGAACTTCACACACAGACAAACACGCCTACACAGGCACACACACTGCCACATTTTTTGGACAATAATGAATAAAGGCCTTTAACGAGTTGACACAGATCTGGTACATGCTAAATAATACTGGTATGTACAATGTCCAACATACATCAGAATTTATGTAGTGTGGTACAAGTAGAAGTAAAAACAGAAACCACACACCCTTGCACAAAATACTGTATCTTAGCAAGTCACTAAATATTCACATAAACTCAAATATTGAACTCCATTTTCTGATCATGCATGTGGGTTACTCTTGCAGATGGGATTTAGTGGTACTCCACATGTTTTTCTGTTACACAGATAGCAGCTTTCACTGAGAGTCCAGAGAGGCAAACTTGCATCACGCTTCCTCTAACACAACGTGCGTTTCGACTACCCTCAGTTTTGCGCAAAAGGCAAGTAATGGAAACACATGATTTTCGAAAAAACTGTCAAATATCTCCAAAAAGTTTTTACGCTCTCATGAGCTGGTTTTTGAGACTTGTCGAAATAGAAGTTTTTCGCAAATAAGTGTAATGGAAACACTTTTTGCCCATTCCCTGTAGTCATGTGACTCCCGCCCGGTCACGGAAGAAAGGAAGTAGGAAGTACGGGGCCACTCGCTTTCGTGTCGGAGCTGCCTCCCGAGGGGATAATTAGTCTTTTTAAGCGCAAAGTGATTCAGCTATGGAGCCAATATGCCGCTGTTCAACGCACGTCCCATATCGTTGCATGAGAAATGGCCGTTGCCCCGGGCAACAAGCAAACGAGCAACATACAGCGCACGTTGTCGTTGAAATCCATCGGTCCGCACCATAACACGAGTTATAAGCGCGCGCGCAGACCAACACCAAATGGCCGAACCCGTCCGATGAGGGGGGGAGATTTTTTTAAAGTAACATTAACAACTCTGGGCGTCTGTCTTCCGTAAACATCATGAGCACCTCCTACAGAGATCCCGCGAGACTGGACATTATGAGAATTGCGCCTCAGAAGCGAAACACTCTTCAATGGAAACACCGGCAAGTCAAAATTGTACTTTATCGAAATAGTACAATATCGCTTTTATTTTTGCGAAAAACTGTAATGGAAACGCAGCTACAGTGGTGCCCAAGTTCGGTCCTTGAGAGCCCCTATCCAGCCTGTTTTCAATGTTTGTCTAAACTAACGCACTTGACTCATGATTACGATCGTTATCAGGCTTCTGCAAAGCTTGCTGATGAGCTGATCATTAGATTCAGCTGCGCTGAAGAAGGGAGACATGGAAACAGGCTCTCAAGGACTGAACTTGGGCACCTCTGCTCTAACCTATTCATTTTAAACCCCTCAACTCTGAAAAGAGCTTTAATGCAGTACCATTTAAGGGAAGAAAAAACAGCATTACAAAGCAATGTACATGTACAGATTCACTTTTTAAATGAAAGCCCATTAGATGCTTATCCACAAAAAAATTTTTCAAACATGTCAAAAGTCTAATAATTGTTGTTACACAGGGTTAGATTTATTATACACTAAGAGTACTAGGTTTAATATTGTGATTCTCAAACTTTATTGAGCCAAAGCACATATTTTAAATCCCCAAAATGCCACTGCACATCACCAAACAAAATTGCCACAAAATGTAGATGTCAATTATATACTTTCTTTTCTGCCATCTAAGATAATTTATTGCTTCTGTCAATCGGTATTGGCATAGATAAATGAACAAAGATACATCATTTGTTATAAATAAATAATTGTTTGGCTAATTAAGTGAAATTTGATAATTGCCCATGACACACCTGAAGAGCTCTTACGGCACACTAGTGTGCGTGACCTAATGTGCACACTGGTGGAGAATCACTGGTTTTAATATACTTGCTAAAATGGATACTAGTTTGTTTATATATATATATATTTACCCAAAGCACAAACGAGGCCTTACCTGCCTGTAAAGCCTACCTGCTTAGACCTTGACTTTATATGAGAATATACGGACGGACGGTGCTGGTCACTCCTAGCCCTTTCCTTCTCTCCATCTCTTATTACACCCAGCGCTACAAGACCTCACCACAGAAAAATCCATAACCATCGATCCTTATGCCTAGCTGCGGTCGCCACAATTATTCTTGAGCATTCTTGAGGAGAAAACATTGGCAATAAATTACTTGTGTGCTTTTCATCTGCTGATCTGTGGTGGAACACTCTGGTAGCCAAAAAAAGCAAGGTGGTTCAGCAGAAGAGTGATACATTGTTGTCAGAACTTAGGGTTGTAGAAACCAGCTTTACTATACTGCACAATGACATTTAGAGCGTGACATCGACCAGCCACTAGTCACACATTTTTGACTTGAGAGGGTAGAGCCGCTTGCAGCAACAGATGCGTGTACACTGAATGAAACAAGTAATAAAGGGGAGAACCAGTAAAGGTGAACATAACTATCAAAGTGAAAGGACAGTGGGGAAACTCTTTCTCCACACACAAAATATGTCAACCAATATTTTCACCACAACTGTTCACCATGCAGAAGATGTTGCTGTGGTGGCGCCAAAAGAAGAAAAAGTTTTGCCTAAATTATGCAACTGTTACCTGTCTGTCAAAACAAACCGAGCAAGATGATTTTTTCTCTCTCTCTGTCTGGAAATAACATCACACAGGAGCAGACCAGTGTGGCTTTACCAAGGCCACGTTCATATGCTTGTGTTCAAACGTGTTGTACATAAATTCCGTGAACTTGCTGGCTATTGTCAGTGAATAGATTATAGCAAAGCATGACCTTCTCCCATGATTACTTTACCTCATTAACTCCTAGCCATTTTCACTGAAGCAACCCCGTCCGCTCCTGGCTGTTTTACTAGATTTTGACAAATTTTGCAAGGCCCACAGAATATTGTGTTCTATTGCTATAAAAACATGGAACCTACCCAAAAAAAAAAAGATCAAACTCTCTTCTTTCATCAGGAAAAAAATATATATTTCCATCTGTATTTTGCAGCAATTAGCATTAGAATATAGCTAAGTTTCATCATTATTCACAAATCTGTTAAAAACAGTGGTGAAAAGAGTCTTTTGCAACATGGCCCTGGTTTATCTCTTATACTCTGCTACCATCTGCTGGCCGCTTTTTGTAATAACTACCATTGCTTCAAGCATTCTCTTCAGTTCAGAGGTTGCATCAAAGCCTTCTCTGTATGCTCTAGCATAAAAAAACAAAACAAAACAGTATAAATACGTCTTTGGGACCATTGGAATATTTAAAATAGAACATATTTCCACGTTTTTGGGAGCAAATGAGTTAATTACATTAATGAAAAAATATCCACATCATCATCAGCAAGTAGTGGATGTCACTCAACATTCTTCATATTAGTGAAACAAAAATTGAAATAATGGAATACTGACAAGCTCTTACAACTAAACACACTATCTTCCCTTCATAACATGATTAACTTCAGCATTTTTAGACGTAACATTTACCTCTTAAAGCAGAAGAATATTTCTATTTGCTAGCATGATGCAGCATATTCTTAAATTACTAAACAGTACAAAACAATAAAATATCTTTGAATCCAAACAGTACTACCTTTCCTATTGTGTGTGTGTGTTTATAAGCATATATATTCCATTATGTGTATACATTTCAACCCTGGAGGAGTCTGCATGCTATAATTGCCTCCCTCATTAGTTATGTTTTAACAGGAGAGGACGGGAGGGCAATTAATTTTACCGCTTAATTTTTGACACAGAATCCGCTGCTGTATTGATGTGCTCGCCATTTTGGCTCTCATTTTTCAGAGAAATTAATTGACAAAGTACGAAGATTTATCAGCATATCGCCAGATTAAGCGACAAACTGAGGCAATGAGGAAATCAATTGTAGCCCTGTCGCCGTGTTCAGCCCCCAACACAACGCTCGCCCCCACCACCGCAGATCCCCCTTCCCTGCAATGCCCAAGAGCCTGGGAAAAAAGCTGGGTGGGTAAGATGCAGCACACTTATTTATTTATTTGTGTCGCTCATTCATCAGCGGTTACAAATGACCCTGGCGGCTGAGGACCACAGAACTCCCCTTTCTGCCCCCCTCCCAATCTCCCAGACAAGACTGGTGTGTGAGGAAACGTGATTAATAACAAAAGCACACAAATCAGAAAGGAACAATGCATGCAATTGAGGGCAGTAAAGGAGAGCTGGAGGTGCTAACGTTTTTCTCTTTAAACAAAAACAACAAGAAGGCGATCACGGTTTAGGATGTGCAGTCAATGGACTGTACAGGGTATTCCTTCAACCCCAAAAAACAAACAAACAAACAAACAAAATGTAATGTTTGATCTTGTATTTGCTATCCAAAATGATTGATTGTCAAAAAAGTAAATTGGCTGTTTTTAGAAATACATTCCGCTCCAAAAGTATTTGAGCATTGGGGCAAATTTTGTATAATGTTGCTGTAGACTACAAATATTTGGGTTCAACATAAAAAAAAAAAAAGGAGAAAATAATTCATCCCCACCCCTCTATTTCCAGGTACTTACATCTGGTGAGCAAAAGTTTAGAAAAAGATAGACATAAAAAAAAGATTTAAGTGAATTGGGTTTAATATTTTGTTGTAAATCCTTTGCTTGCAATAACTGTATTAAGCCTGTGACCGATTAACACCGATAAGTATTTACATTCTTTGTCTGCGATGCTTTTCCATGATTTCACCTCTCTTTTAATTTGATTTTAGTGTTTACTCCAGTAGTCTCTTTACTGTAGCAGGGAAAATTCATGTCTGGAGAAGACAATGGCGGACAGCGCTAAAAAGAGAAAGTATTCCACAACAAAACGTGCAGAGGATAAAGCACGGTCGAAAACTAGGGTTAACTAACTAATCTCGCTCTTCCACGACCTCATCCCCTCACTTGGACTCGACTGAGGTTTGCACGTCCTCTCCTTTGGGGCTGTGTTGGTCTGTAGCTGACATCAGAGTCTGTGTCAGACGCTCTGGTTTCGCTGAAGTCAATCTGGGCATATTACGGTCCTATGATAATTGTTTTTTTCTTGGTGGCTGAATGCAAATCGGTATAACTTCGAATCATAATTAGCATGTTAATTCAGAACACAAGCTGTCTTATGCAGTAGCTGTACAGTGTTCGATTTTAGGTAGCTAAAATTAGCTCCACCATCAACATTATTATTAGCATAGTTGTTTATTGAAATGCGCAAACAATGTGAACAATAAAAATGTTTGGCCATTTGCAAGATACCTTGTCTCTTATTCTTGCAGGTACCACAGTACACAGACAACCTCTGCTGCTATACAGCAAGCTACTGGTGCTGGGCTGAGTGCGGTCAGAGGCAGGGGGCGTGAACGTTGAGCTAGAATGGGTTGAGCCATGGGAGGAGTCTGTTTTGAATTGTTTGTTTACAAACAGAAACTGTCAAAACCTCGGCCCTCACTTTAAAGTACTTTGAACTTAGGCACAGCTGTTTAAAGTTTTAATTTTTTTTCCCCTCCTTCATCTCTCTTTTTTTTTTTAAATAATAAAATAAATAAAGGAAATTAACTAGTTTTTATTAAGATATTGTTTTATTGAAAGTGTTAAAACTATCACAACTATTGTGCTAAATGACGAATGAACTCCATCTTGATAAACCACGTGATTGATGGCTGCGCGTCCCACGGCTGGAACGGGTCTGATAAGATTAATGGATGGAAGCATGTAAACGTCAGATCGGAATCTATCACTTCACGTTAACAGGTGACCACAGATCTTCATTCGGAATGATTTCAATCGGACTAACTAAAAAGTCTCCATGTAAACCTGGCTGTACAACTGTGATTTCATAAGAGTATACAATTTGCCTGCATTATTTTTAATTATCTTTTCAAAAATCTCCCTTTTATAATTTCACTTAATAAAGTCTCTTTATATTGGTGTGTTTTTTTTTCCCTGTCAAAGACATATACATACACACATAACCACAACTACCACATGTCTCTCATGGTGACAACTGGGTGACAGCAATGCCAGCCAACTGATGGGGAATGACGAGTGCTAGATAGAAGTGGAAAAGAAATGTCTAATTATGTCAGCGGTGCCTTGACGTTTTGTCACTGTTGAAGCACATTTAAAATAACATCCAGCAAATTTCGATCTTACACAGCAGGCACCCGTGACGGATGGAGGGCTCACCTGCAAGCATTCAGTCAGGCTGTCAGGCCGCTGGCTGCTGCTGCGTCTGTCAATGACTTAAACGGCCACATATGGGACTTTATTAAAGCAGAGTGGAAAGTGCTTGGCTGCAACAAAGAGACATTTGGGTTGACCTGGAGTACTACTGAGGTCAGGGTACACATTGTGCATAGGGCACCATCTCTGTGGGGGTACCATCGCCTGTGTGGGGCCTGTTTTGCACGCGGGGACGTATTGCTACATCGAGCGTGCACGTCAAGCATGAACGCTCGCACATAACATGTCGTTGAAACATCCGTTAGCACACACCCTGTTGTGCCAATGTATCTACCACGGAAAATAATTTGTATGATTATCCGCAGGAGTGAACATTGGGTGTGAGTCGACATTACCATGTTTGTTTTCAATTAAAGACATGAAGAGCACACTTTTGAGTTTTTCGATTTTTCTGTGCTTGCATTCAAAGGTCAATAAATGTGTGGAAAAAACAAAAAAAACAATTACGTCATTCACATGCGGCAGTCGACTCGAGGTGTGCTTAATGACCACTCATACAGTAGGACATCTCAAACATACATAGAAAAAACTCATACAATGTATCAAACAGAAATAAACACTACGTGAGCAGATTGCAGGATGTATGTGAAAACATTTTATAATTTATATCCCAGATCAATAACCTCTGGCACAGACACCAAAATCAGAATAGCCTCTTGGCAACTCAAATTTCTCATAAACCTCATGATTTTTTCCCCCGAAGCATACCCATTGGCCCCAAAATTCCTCTCCAATCTGTCGATTACTTTCCAAGTGGCAATATAAATAGGGCTCTGTGATTACATGATTAAGAATTGTAATATTATGAGGACCAGCTGTGAGCTGTGAGCATCAGCAAGCGATTATCTAGATCTACGGAAATGAGTTTGACATCAGCCAGTCACAGTTTTCTTTCTCTACTTTGGTTTACAAGTTGAAGATGTAAACAGAAAGTAAAAGAAACAAGAAGTAAACAATGACTAAATGTGCGATTGATGGACAGCCATGACTTCCCAAGATGAAACTGTTTCGACAAGATGGTTCTTCCACGTCACTTTTGGGGTGGTATCTCCAAATGGACGTGGAGTAAATGATGCCATTGCGCAAGGTAAGGCAAGAAAATAAGTAAATAAAAGAAAGAAAAAAATAAAAAGATAAAATGTCTTTTCTCAGTCCTTCAAATCAAATTTATATATATATATATATATATATATATATATATATTATATGCTTTTTAATGGCAGTGACAGAATTGGGAGGATTAAGCCTCTGTGGGACAGATGGCCAATAATCAGGCATATAATTAGTCAAAAATTTGTGTTTTTTTCCCGGTTGTGTGTTTTTTAATTTTTTTTTAATTAATGTGAGATGAGAGTTTCACAGTTAATACAAACTGTATATTTCAGGTTTTTACAGTCTATCCATCTATAGAGGAATCAGAAAGTACTTTCCCATCTTGTTTCAATCTAAGAATGTTTTTTTTTTCGTGGAGAAACTAACTTTGTTGTATTTATTCATGTATGTATGATTTCAAGTAAAAATGACTAGCTTTCTTACCAGTGTGTGTCCGATAATGGTCCTTCATTGCTGAAACGTTGAGGAAGGCATAGTGGCAGGATGGCCAGGAACATTTATATGGTTTCTCCCCACTGTGCAGCTTCAGGTGGTTGTTTAGAGCCCACTTCTCACTAAAGGAGCGGTCGCACAACTTGCACTCGAACTTCCTGTAGCATATAGGAGGGAAAGAAGGAGGAAGAAGGCAAGGAAAGGAAGTCAGCAGGGAGAAACTGTTATTTACTGATCCCAGCACTGACATAAAATACTGGGAAGTCTATGCTATGAGAAAGGAACTGGAGGTTGCTGGGTAGTTGCACTCCTAGTCACAGAGCACAGGAGCATTTGATTGTACGCTGTATGTCTGCACTGACACAAACACTTGCAAACGCACGCACACGCACACGCACGCGTAAGCACACACACACGCACGCACACATGTACACACGCACACATGCACACACAAGAGTGCAGTTGGCTACTGGTATGTCATGTCTGTATAAGCAGGCATTGATTTTTCTGTCTTGGCCTGCCACCTCCACCATTTATTCTCTGCTTTGCACCAGGGCCCAGAGGACCCTAGAAATTCTGTTACAGTCCACACACACAAACACACACATTCACACACACACATTGGCAGTGGGGGTGGTGGGGGTCTGCTGGGAGAATAAAGTTCACCTGTCCAGCATCCCTGACCACTTAGCCGGGGTTAAATGAACAGTTATCAACATTTTACCCACCGCATCTCTTGAGGCTTCTGTATCAAAGCTTTGCTCGCTCTTACAGACTGCATTGAAACACTTCCTCATATCTGTGTTCTCATCATTACCAGCCCCCTCTGCATTAGTAGACATTATCAATCCAATAAATGTGCAAGTGCATTTAAAATCCACTGTTGTTTGATTTGTTAAAGCTTATTTTGGGAATCAGGAAACTAATAAACTTGACAATTGACATGCACAATTCAATACAGTAACAATAACTGAAAGTAATGAGACCAGAAATTCTAGTTTTCAGGTGGAGTAACCAATTAAATAAATACCGATATGTGTATAATGGATGCCATCATACCATCTATTACATATGTGGGACACAAAAACTTCCAGTGCAAAGCAGTGCAATTATGCGGCGGTGCACAATACAACTTTGCAAATAAACATAATTATTGTAAAATACAATACAAATACATAAAACATACATCTGTTGAGTGTGGTAATTAAAACTGTGTCTTATTTTCTTCATAAAGGCTGTTTTACAGCCCATGTCCTGTAATGCATCAGTGTGAGCTTGTGTATAGTTGGTGTCAGGAATGTGAACACACATCTTGTTTTTACTAACTCGACATGTGTCTGTTCCTCATGCTGACGCCTACATTACTTTTTGTCTCACGTGTGTGGGATGTTTGCGTCTATATTCATCTGCTCTGCGATTGGACTACAAGAAACAAATCTTTACCCCACTCTATAATTTAGACGCAGAATGACTAATGTGCGAGTCATAAACAAATGAAGTCAGGTTTCGGGGAGCATTTGTCTTGCAGTGAGGCCCATGTTATTTTAGGGAGGGTGACTGTCTTTAAGTCCTGATTGTGTCGTTTAATCCCCATGGTATCTGTTTCATAGCGAGCTGCATGACACTCACCTGAACAAATAATGACTCCACGCAGCATGTAGCATGTGTCTGAATCAATAATTAAAATCATACATCTTCCTTACTGGAAGAAAAAGGCCAATGTAGTAATGGTAGGAATGTAAAACGAAAGAGCCAGGAATTAAAGGTGGTTTGCGAAATGTGTCATGGGTACAGTGACAATCTATATGTTCCATGAAGATGACTTTGGATTGGATATAGATGTTTTGGTATGGATATTTTCAACACACTTAACAAGAAAGGAAAGAGAAGCTGTAAAACGCTGCCAGTAACCTCACACGCTTATTAAACAGCCTTATTTCTTTCATCATGTGACTTAGAACAAACATAATTTGACCAATAGATGTACATTTGCATCTGTATTTCCTCACTCCCTGCGGTATTTATAGAACAGCTCATTGTTCGTGCCACCATGGGAGAGGTAAATAAGATGAGTGAAGAGATGCTATCTTTTATTGTAAGCAATATGAGCAACACTCATGCTTTATGAGCTAAACAGGCCATTGTTTATTATGCGGCCTAATCGCAAAGTCAGGCAGGAAGGCAGGCAGGCGGGCCTTGACAATGCTGGGATGGAGAAAAACGAGAGCCAAGGCAAAGTAGAGGAGAGGATGGAGGTGCGTGCACTCCCAGCACTGACTATCAGTGGGTGGTTTGTAAGGATGAGAGAAGGGCTTGGGTCATTTTTTTTTTTTATGGGATCAGATGGAGTGCTTTGATCTTGTCCCCGCATGTCAGATTCCGTCACGATTCACTGTCTCGCACATACATATGCACACAGCCTCGAAACAGCCAGGCACCATGCAAAACTCGTTGAAGGTAGGAGGAGTACAAGAGGAGAGAAATCAAGAGAGTGCAGGGGAGATAGTTTTGGCAAATGGACGTCTCAAATTGCGTGCAGTTAATGCACATGACAAAAATGAAGAATAATTAAGGGTCTGACAATTTTAAAAATGTATTTGTAGTTTACAACAAGCAAATTTATACCTTTTGGGAATCTTGCTTTGGATTTTTGTATAGTTTATATCATTACCCAGTCTCATTGTTTGTAGCTAGTTTCTGAACATCAAATATGCTTTAAATGTGTCTCGATATTAGGTCAAAATAAGGCTGTGTCCCAATGTGCACACTACTCCCCATATAGTGCACTAGCAGCACTACTAAGGGGTCACACCATTTTGTAAGGGTGTCCAAATGTCCAAAAGAAAAAAATGTACTAAAAATTTGTCACAATGCACTTTGCAAGTGCTACAATCAAAGCGATACATTAACTATATATGATGGAAGTAATTAATTTGTTTTGGTTGAAAATATATTCAACAAAGGAAATAAAATAGCTTTAAACATTTTTGTTTACAATAAAGAGCTGGAGATTTATGCGCTGGACTGCCAACAGGCACGGTGGCCACCTGATATGCAATGAGGAGGAAGTAGTGACCTGGATGTCCGAATTGACCAGCAGAATGAGGGACCTATATATTAGTCTCCCTTATATCAAAGGACTATATAATGAATGAGGAGCTAGAGGATAATGGTAGACATTCGGACACAGCCTTAGTGAGCTGTTACAGCAGTATACTTGCTCTCATTACCTAAATGGGAGCCTTGCTAAGCCTAATATTTGATGTTAATTATTTATTTTATTCTTGTTCTTGTCCTCTTTTAGCTGTCATTTTTGATGATCGTCCCGTCCAAATTCAGTTAAAACGCATCACACAATATACAGCGGGCACTTAGTGTTTTTGAAAAACAAATGTACAAGGAATGGCGATAAACACGAATGCAATCATCTCCGGTCCTTGTGTAGTTCATTGCAAAGAGCTTCGCTTCACAATTTGGATTTTGTAATATTTCCCTTCATTTCCTACTTGATATGTTTGAAATGCTTCACAATTCATTGATTGACAACTAATCAATTATCAAATAATTAATTTTGGTAAGACATTTATATTTTAGATATAACATTTAAATATAAAATTGTCCAAAACCTCTGAATTGATGCTTCTCAATAGCAAATAATCACCAATTTCTGAAGTCCTCTATGAAAGCAAACTGATTCCCTATGTTTTGAAACAAAATATACAAAATATAAGGTAACATTTGCTTTTCCCATACTTTGGAAAAGACTAATCAGCAATGTTTCCTATTTTACGAACCAGTAAGTGGATTATAATAAATGTATGTTTGTGCATTTTTTGTGCTGTCAAGTTGGAAAACATTTTTTGACTAAAAGGATGAGAATGAAAACCCATTTTTAAAAATCAAATTCATTGATAATATAATTAAAAATAATGGATTATTTAAAATAGTCCTTAGTTACAGCCCTAATTAATAGATATTTGTATGGACATGTCGGATATAATGGTATTCAGGTTACCATGCCCACGATAATGCTGCCTAGCCTGAAGCCATTGACAATCAAATCAGTGTCCATAGCTCCTGTATACTGTATTTTTTTTTAAGTAAAATTAAATTTTCTTAAGCAGTATATGACCAAGCACAGGCCAAACAAATCAACACTACATCTCAGGTATTTGGCCTGAATTCTGAGTAGAAGGCCACACAATAAATACACTTTTGAAATAACGGAAGTAGTTCCCTTTCCATTTTGCTTTTCTTCGTCCATCTCTTCCCTCAGTTCCCCCCAGATCATGCAGTGTGGTGACATGATTGACACGCAGCACAGATTTATTCAAAGACCCAGGTGGACTTCTTGTCTGTACTTTCTGAAAGCTGCATGCTTCCATGTGTATGCCGTCACTCATTACCATATACTGTGGTGTGCTCTTGTCATCAGTTCAGGAATAAGCTACTGGCATAACATCAGAGGCCATACTGGGCCTATATGTGATATACTGTATATCTTTGAGGAGGTGTAAATGTTTAGCATTATCAGTGGTTGTATATATATATATATATATATATATATATATATATATATATATATATATATATATATATATATATACACAAAAAAAAAAAAAAATACCCACTTTCTAACCACCGACTCACTGCTGCCTCCGAGTGGTGAGGTGTATGTGCGTATTTAAGGGACACAATTGCTGACAATTGTGCTAAGTGAATGTTTCTATTATTCAGGTTAATTTTAACAGACAACCCCCAAAAAATTATAGCTATAAATGAGTACAAAAGAAATGTCTGTGCAGGATGGAAATGACTGATTTAACACTGACCCCTTGTGCACAATATTTGGTCATCATCAAACCAATCAATAACCATAGAACATTTCTGAAGGACTGTTCAACCCTTTTTTTTATTATTATTTGTTTGGGGTGTTGGCCAGTTGGTGTGCGGAACTAATCTCCAACGCTCTCTCATGGCAACACAAAGACAGAAAAAAAGAGGGGCCGACTCTCGCCTGAAGCCAAACTGACACAAACAGACAACTTCAAAGTGAAGACTGTTGTTTATTTGGCAAAGGGAAAGGGGGAAGAAAATGTATCTGATATGCAACTGTCAGGAGAGCATTTTCACATGCAAAATAGCGAGTGAGTGAGAGAGATTACCTAGAGGGAGGAACATGACAGCATTCACTAGGGTCAGGATGGATCATCATCTTCAGCCTCCTACTGCATCATCTCTCTTTTTCCCTCCATCTTTATCTCTATGCTTCCCTTATTTCTTCCTCCCGTTTTCTCCTCCCCAGTATTTTCCCTCTCGTCCTGTTTTCAGACTTCATCACTCTGCACTTCGACAAGCCGGCAGCTTAGATCCAGACTAAATTAGCTGAATGAAGATTAAATTATTGGCCCTGAGCTCTCCAAGATATTGGGAGAAAGACTGAGTAAGCCTTAAATGGGAGCTGACTGAATTTGGACCTAAATATGTGTCTAAAGAGATGATCTTCTTTTAATAGGGATCAATGGAAACCCAATTTGATCGTGGTATAGGGTAAAAAAATACTGTACAAATTAAATGTATCTTTCCTGAACACGGATGCTGGCTTTGTTATTTGTCATGGGCAAAGCCAATCTGGACTAAACTATCAAACACTGCTCAGGGTGATCAGGATAATTCAATGAGATTTGCAGTTATTAAAATAAGTTTTCTGCTTGGTGTTAGTCACACAGAGCTGGCTCTCCCGGAAAGTCCAAGAATTATCCTAACAGAGGGTCATTTTAAAGTATACAGCCCGCATACTCATCACAAGAAACATAAAACCACCATGAAAGGGCCACGTGTGTCTACACACTATTGTCGACGAACCTCCTATAGAGGACTGCTGCATATGACTGCAATACAAACAACGGCACACAACAGAGATGGTGTGGCTGATTTATGTTTAGCTAGTATCCCAAGAGGAGGAGGAGGAGTGGAAAGAAAAGATAATGAAATAAATAATAAACGGCCAAGCCCATCAGATAAGCTCCTGTTTATCCTGCTGTAGGGCAAATACAAATTGTCAATTTAATGAACATGGTAGACGTGATGAAAGCGGGGTGAAGGAGCCTCCTGTCTAACAAACAATCAGGAAATGTTATCTTAATATTGTTGTGCTGTTATTCAGCCCATAACTTAGGGGATAGAGAGAGAGGAAAATGAGGTGGCATGAAGGCAGAGGGGAGTAAACGGATGGGCAGCATGGTGCAAAGGCCACGTCCCTCTGTGGTGGCCCTGTTATTGCCTGTTTTTATTATTAGCCATAGCTCAAGAGTCCCAAACACACTTTGAAACATGTAGTCCTAAATCTTAACCACATAACCACATACTATGTCCAGCTGCACAAATATCACACACACAAACTCCATAAAGAAATGATAAAATAATAATAAATCATAACCTAGGTGTTGCTTTTCTATCCATCAATCTATGCTAAAAAAAATTGACGTGACGTTTCACCACACACTACAAAATGTAGACCAAAAATACAGTATACAACATGTAAAGCTACCAAAACATATTGATTTGTATCATACACTTTGGCTCACTCTCAAATATTCTTCCACCAGTATTTTGCGGAGCACTTTAAAAGGGGCGGGAATGGATCGTTCAATGCTTCTTTATAATTCTTTAATTTAAGGCTTTGCAATCTGTGCAGCCACCTAAATTAACCATTATCTCCATATTTATATATTGCAAGCACTAAATTGCGTCAGGAAGAATTACTATCAATATGAGTATCTCCAACAATAACTCTTCCCTGCAGCTGAGGACAGGATGCTCTTTATCAGGCTCCTGATAGGCTTTAAATACAGCACAAGGCAGCCATATCAGAGCTTTTTCTCTCTAATATCAGGCTGCATTAGCACGTCGTAAATCAAATTACACTGCTAGAATTTCATTAGGGTCAACTGCCAGTGCTGCGGTGCAACAGAAATATTTATGTTTCTATGCTGCAAATCTGCACTTTCAGGTATGCAACCAAATGGGAAGGTGGTGGGGTTAAGCGTGAACATTCGGTATAAACCTAATTATTTTTTTTAAAATACAGAGAAAGCACGTTATAAATTGTGGAACTCATGAAGTGAGAGTTGCTTTACCGGTTATCATCTTTAGCTGGGGCTAGAGTCTCCTCTCATCAAATTAGTATTGTCCCTAAATTTGCTCAGAATAGAACAGGATGATGCATGATGTTGATGGATCGGGCCCTCAATAACAGGCTAATTTAATAAGGCAAACACAAGACTGCTAATAGCGCAAATACTTATTCAAATAGGATAAAATGTTATTATTGTCTTTATTATTTAATCCTAATCAAATAATTCACTTTCACATTTGTTTATCTTCCTGTCTGATAATGCTTCATGGTCCTGGATTATAATGGATCACTAAGGGGAGTTTGATTAGGCCGAGTCAGTGACTGCAATGGCTGTCACTTCATAGAAAGTGCAATAAATATGTCAAACAACAAGGTGAATTAAGTCATTGGGCCCTGGAACAATAAAGCTCATTGCCACGCTTCAAACGGGCAACTCATATTTACTCTCCAAAATTATTTTAGATTACCGAGCACTGCCTCTAATCAAATTACATGGGACTAGTTACATTTATATTTGGTTTGTTTTTCTCCTCTCTTTCCTTCCTTTTCAGAAATAAGGTTGATTATTTAGCTCACAGATAGCAGTAACAGAAAATTAGCCCTTCGGCCTGACCACAACAAGATGGCCGTAGTTCTATTTTGTGCGTATGTTGCAACAAAAGGCCGTATATCCAGAATTAAGTGTGTGTTTGTGTGTGTTAAGTGTGGGTCTGTGTGTGCTCCAGTGGGCACAAGTGAAAGAGCAGGTCCATTCTCTCTCTTATTACTGGAATTGTAATTCAATGATCACCTTAGATCACATGTGTGCCATAAATCAGATAGGCATGACAGAAGATGAAAAATTGTATTAATAATGTGAAACTTATTATACGGTCCCAAATGCTCCCTTGATAAATGACATTGTTTGGGTTTGACAATGATTGCATTTAAAACATTATTTCTGTTTATGTGTGCGTGCGCGTTTGTGTGTACTGGACATTGCAGTAGTGTCAGATTGTTGGGTGGGGAAGACAGAGGTGGGGTCCCCAAGCTTCATAAAATATTTAAGATGTTTCTCCCACTTCTCTCTAGAGTCAACGGGCATATACAAGCTGTGGCAGTAAGGGTATAAATGTTTGCGTGTGTGTGTGTGTGAGCAGCACAGGAGTAAAATGATGAATAACTGAAACATGTGCATCTTCAAGTTATGAAGCAATTATAATCCATCTCAGTCAGATATGCACTTTTTTTTATTTTACGTACAAATACAAGCTAAACAAACTACACCTTTCTAAGATCAATTATACATGAATTGTTTTGTTGGATTTATTTTTTGCCTTTTCTTAACCTATCTATCTTGGTACGTGACAGAAAAGGATCCAGCAGCGGTTGCCTTTCTATTACACATGCACAAACACATTAATGCACTAATGCTTGTTTATACTTGTTTCAACAGCTTTCTATATGGATTAAGTGCCTTTGCTCAGTGCATTAGCTGTATTGAAGGACGTGAAGTCAAACATGGAGCCAGAAACCCAAACCTGCCTGCCAACTTGGACTGTAAATTGCTGGACGGCAATGTCAGCCATTAAAAAAATAAAAAGTAAAAAAAGATTGCATGCCAGCTCTGACAAATGTGTGACAAATATAGTGTCACTTGTTAAGTACACAAGAATTGTCTTCCAGCAAAAAGTGTGTTAGTTTGTGCATTGAATTACTTTGTTAATTTTCCGGATTATTTGATTATGGAATTTTAATAAAATTGCAGCACATTCCCTTTCATTTTTTTTGGAGGTCCCATTTTGTGAAACTTTTATTGAATGGAACTTTTTCTGTTAGGTGTTTTCAGGGCAGTACCACAATTCCAATTTAATGAAAATATTAGCTTTATTTTCGGTTGAGGTAAAGCCGTGAAAGTTGCAGCCGCATTATTGAGTAGTAACACTATGAGCAAGAACGGTATTTCCTCTTTATGTTTTTCTTAGCCAGACCCTTTGCAAGTCCCGCACAGAGAGTGACATATGCCATTCCTAAGGAATTTCTAAATATCACAGACTCACTACAGCAACCAATTCCCACTCCTTTTCTCTTTCCTGCAAAAAACAATCAAGGGAGGCTATTCATCTCACTCTGTTGGAGACCACAATGAAATAAATCAAGATATTTTCCCACAAATACAATAATATTTGTATTTGGGGTGGGGCAGACATAATTGATGACTGTAGTCATGCTAATTAAAAATGGCAGAGGTTTCATTAATCTTGGTCATTGGATTGGGGGCTAGTAGGATAGCAGCTGCAGAGCTGGCTGGACAGAGGAGACAGCATCACCTCTGTCGTCCTCTTTGCGTTCAGTGATTTGAGCTATTGTTGAGTTTATTAGAAGAATTGAGTTAACATAAGATCTCAATACTATATCTATTTAGCAGTGTGTCTGCCTTACATCCTCAATGTGAACGTAATTAATATAGTGGGTAAGTACGCTGGGAGATTCAATTTATTTTTTGGGATCTAGTCTCCCACTATTACACACAAACTAATCGGGAGTAAGGTATGACTGGTATGAACACAAAAAAACAAAAACAAAAACAAAATTATTCTCAATTTACAGTTGACAGACCTGGATACATAGAGACACACATGATTTTTTTTAACCTGTACATGGGTATAAGGAACTTGCACAATTGCACATACATACACATTTTCATACTATACTATCAAATGCACAGGGCACATATGTTAAGTACACGTACACACGCAAATATACAAACACGCAAACATGTCTCCGGGTCAGGGGACACGGCAGCTCAGAGCCAGCTGTGACCTGGCATCCAGGTGCTCAGGAAAACCGCTGTTAACAGCAACGATTGATGATCTAATCAAACTGTCACCACAGCAATCTGCTACAGGGGAGGCAAGTGTGGGGGCGTGTGTACCAGTAGAAGGTGAGCAGGAGTGGGGTGAAAGCAGGTGGGGTAGAATATCCAGGAGGCCTAGTGCATGCTTAGTGTTAGTCCAAATTGAGAGTGACAATCTCAATAGTGAAAAGGCCTCTTTTCCCCCATATAAGTAATGGAGGAAACTACTACAGCCTTGTTCCGGAGGATGTCACATAATCAAGGGAGCCCCAAAACACCCTCACCCAACTCTCAACATTATGCCTTGATTTTAAGCATGGTGGGGGACTACTGAATAACGTATAACAGCTAGACCAAGTATATTCAAAGCCCTGCTGCAGGCCAAGTCTGGAGTGCAGCCTGTTGTTTACTATATTCTAAAAATATGGCCATTCGACACTGGGTGGCGCTGCTGTTATAAGGCAGCAGAAGAGTAGAAGAAGAGGTAGTGCCATGGTGCTACTGACGTGAAAGTAAAACAAAAAATAAGTAAAAATACATATTTGAAAAAATATATACATACCGGTATACAATGGACTGCCACTATTCACAGGGAATAGGGATCAGACTGGGCACTAGCAAAAATCTGCAAATAATTAATGAACATCTAGACCAGGCATATTCAGGTAGGTTAATGGAAGACTCTTATTGTCAAAGTGTGTAAATGTTTTTTTTTTGTCTATAAGTGCTCTGCGATTGACTGGTGACCAAAGTCAGCTGGGATAGGTTACAGCACACACAGAAAGGATGGATGGATGTATGGCACCCAATTTAAAATCCATCTATCAATCGCTCCTCTATGATGCTTATCATCACAACACTGCATTCCAAATTATTATGTACAGTATTTGAACAATAAAAAATACCTTACCTTTTTTGTTGTGGTGTGATGGCATCAGTGAATGATAAATGCTATATTAATGCTAGCTTTAGTTCAGTGCTGAGTTTGTATATTTTACATTGGGCATATTGTTAGACTACTAAGCGGTCCTTGCATGCGTTGTTTAGCGTCAGGCACGTTGTTGAACAGCTAAGGGTGGGGTGGGGGGGATACTCGTGTCAGTATTAATAGAAGTAGTCGCGGTAGTTACAACTGCGCGACAATGTCCTTCTTAATTCCACTGTGGTCCGTAGCACTGTATGTTTTTCTGCCACTGGCACTGTTGTCTTTCTTTGGGCCCATGGCGAAGAAAATTGTCGTGGAAAAATCAAACTCACAAGTGGTGGATGGAAGACTTGTGAAGGTGTTCTCAAATAAGGGGTCCTGCTATAATTAGTGTTTTAAAAATTAAAGTGTTAAATCATTGATTAATCACAAAATATTATTGCATTAATCATGTATTTACGCAGACTAATTACGCTAATAATTTTGACACAGATTATGCTTTATCTTGACAGTGGATGGTTACGTTAAAGGTAGGTTGTGTTTGAACAATAAACATAACTACATGCATTAAAGTAAAGCATTTAATAAATGGGACATTTAGAATATTTGTTCATGCCAAACTACTGTGGTCATTTTTTCCCATTTTAAATTATGCAAGTAATTAACAGATTAGAAAAAGAGGAGGACGAGAGTAGGGCTGTGCAATTAATCAAAATTCAATTACAATTCTAACATTCCACAATTACAAAATTGGCATATTCATAAACAAAAATAAAATATTATTAATATTAATTTTGAGTTGTTTAAATTTATATATTTGCACTTTTTTTCAAAATTTTAAATGACTAATTTAATAAATCTTGATTGGTCTAAAAGGAACTTAATTATAGTGTTTCAAATAATTTTGTCTTAATATTTTTAAATGTTTAAATATTTTCTCGTTTTGTACCAAAAAATAATCGTTTGAATAATCATGATTTCAATTGTTACCAAATAATCGTGATTGTTATTTTTTCCATCTTCGAGCAGCCCTATATGAGAGTGTGCAGTGGATCAAAAAATGTTGAAGACGTCCACCTAACATTAAATGTAAAAATAATTCAGAATTAACAGGTGCTCTTTAAATTTGGCGGACACAATTTTGGGATAAAAAGCCTTTTCAATTAAATGATTAATCATGAGTAATCAAAATTCAAAGATGTGATTAATCTGGTTTAAAAAAAAATCTTTTGACAGCTGTAGTTATAATGTAATGTGACCTGTTAAAATGGTTTTGATTAAAATAGCATTTGATTTCTGTAAATATGACCTCCTAAAGCTGTTATTTCACACATACAGAGTATACCGTATATAAAATCATGAAACTCTGGTCTGCTTAGTAATTTGGAACAGTTGAATCTTAAAGTAGCACAAATGAGCATTTGGTTTTCGTTGATTATGGTGGCACCTTTGGCTGGATGGATGGATGGATGGATGGATGGATGGATAGATAGATACTGACACCAAGGTACATACAATAGATAGTTAGACTGGAGCCTTCAAACTTAATAGTGGCTTGTTAATCGCTGCCGGTTATGCTTGTGTTAATCAGCTTCCCCAGGATATATCCACGAATGCCACTTGCCTGTCCAGTTCACATTAATTTAATCACTGCTAAGCTAATTCATTGATTAATTGGGTCATTAGTGATGCCTGGCAACATCCATTTCTACTATGACAGTCTAATGTTTCAATTGAGGAGAAAAAACAGGCTGGCAACAGGCCAGTTTTGGCACAGTCCCACTGTGCATAATGTCTGACCACTACCACCACAGTGAGCCTCACAATTGTGTCGTTGTGGAGTATAACTCCTAGGATTTGTGTCACAGGATGTGACATGAATATGAAGGTGAACTGTGTGTACATTTTCTTTTCCTGTCGGGTAGAGTAATGTAATTTGGGGGATGACATCATTATTTAGGCAAGAGTTTCAAAAGCTAAAGGGGACTGATTGTTCTTAAATTAGCCAAAAAGATGAGGTATACTGTTGTGAGAAGATTTTCCACAAGTCAAGGTCATATCACTTTGAGATGACAAGTGGCTTCCAATAGTGGCTTTACAAGCTGTCCAGTGCTAACACATATTATTGTTAGTAATAAGATTCAGTAGGGCCCTGTTGCACCCTGTATCTAGGTGCTGGATTATAGTGTGATTTATATCAACACACAAACTGACACAGACAATGTATTTGACGACATTGGTCAAATGATGAGATACATGCAGTAATCTCTGACCGCTCTACTTTAAACTACTCAGGCTCATTTTTATACTTTTTCTCACTGTTGCTGTTCTATAACACTGATAGCCCTGTGCTTTATTTAACTAATGATGAGTTTAACCACAGGGGTGGGAATTTATGTATTATGGAGTGTCAGCAGTATACTTCCCTCACACACTGTACTCACAAAAACACACATATCTTGCACAATTCTGCACCATATGCCCATGACAAGTGCATAAAAACCGTTCCCAAGTGATGGCACAGGCCAAGCCATAAAAACTTAATGCATCTAATTTTCTAGTAATCAAACTTTTATAGACTGCAATGGCTTTTAAACTAACAAATTGTAATTATCGTTTAATTTTAACAGCAATATTAGCATGATCCTTCATTCTGTGAGTGCTCATTCTTCATGAAATATTGAGTAGGGTAAACAGTGACTCGCCGTCTGTGTAGCCCACAGTACTAAAGGTCTGGTAAGGGTCGCTGAGACCTGGCCAGTGCCACAGTGGGGGAACTGCAGATACCTCTGGAAAGTGATCTTGACAAATTTCAACACAAAAACTAAGTTATAATACAGAAAAAAAAGTAATTAGTGCTGTTAGCAATGGCGTTTTGTTGTTATTGCTCTGCAGTTTATGTTGTACACTGTTCCTTTTTCGTAAGTTTCACATGCTGTAGCCGAGACAAACAAGGACCGACTTTCTAAAGATGCCAAATATCCCATAGTGAGTCACTTTGAAGTTAACATTTTCTTGCTGCCTTGCCAGTGTTTCGTTGTACTAATCACTTGCTTACAGTACCAGCAGCATGGGATGTTACTGACTGTTGCCCTTGGGTGGCTACAAACTACGCCTTACCACCCAACATCAAGACACAGAGACAAAGTGCTGACACAAGCAGATAAGGGAAGGAAGAAAGAGCAAGATGAAAGAGCAGATTCATTATCAATAATTAAGGGAAAGGCTTTATTATAATGAATTAGAGTCTGTTTTATCAACTCTTATCTCCCTACCACACAACTAAGACCCTTCCTTAGCCAGCATAAATGGAAGTGTAGCATACACTTGTGGTTCTATGTATTTTTTGCTGTGTGACTTCACCCAGGCCTGCTCTATGTGGTCTATAATTTCAGCATACTGACTCGAGGCATGGGTGTCCCCATCCGGCCAGCATAGTCAATATGGCTGCACTGTGAAGCATGCTGGGATGCGGCTGCGCGCCCGGAGCCAAACTGTGACCCTGGCACGGCCACTTGACCACAGGGAGGAAAGTTTGCATACATTGACACAGCCGTGCGGAAATTACAAACTAGAGGGGCAAAAGTGTTGAGAAACGCCACTTCATTAAACAATCAGGTCACGTTCGCCTCTTAGCATTACACTATATCATTTATGTGCAAACTAATCTTTAGAGTGAAGATCTTAGATTGAATCAATGGAATTAGATATTCAGTACTAAATTTCTCAGTTCAGTTGAGCTCAGCCATGACTGTGTACTGCACAGCAGCTGAGAGCGCAGGGGCCACAACAGAAGTGGTGGTCTTCGTGGGCCTTTCAGTCTCACTGTATCGCAAAAGCCATTTTACCAATAAGCGTGGTCAAAAATAAGGGATTCAAGCGGATGATTAAACTTAGTGGACCAGTGTTACCAAATTACTGGCCGTAATTTGGAATTGCAAAACACAAAAGGTTATGCCTGGTCACATTTTGGATTTTAATTTGTACTTGTCTCACACAGGTGTACAATGTTCCAGGAAATAAATATTTAAATTAAAATAGCCTTATGAATTGTTCTGAAATCTCACTTATGAAGAATATTGACTGCTGGGATTTATTTATTTTTTCTAATGTAAAAACGGTCCGTGGAGCAAAAAAGATTGAGGATCAATGCACTCTATAGAAATACAAAAAATCAGATCGCTTAGTCCAACAGTGTAAGCCTTAAAAAGTGTATCCAATGAGGTAGGTGGTAGGAAAAAGAAATGAGCATCAAGCAACTATCTTTGCTGTTCCTTTGAGAATCAGACCAAAATTGTTATGTGCACCCATGATTTTGTGCAGTTGCATTAATACATTTTCTATTCACCAAGATGTTTCGTTATTATATTTTTCAGCGGTTACTGCCTGATAACTGTAAACTACAGCAGCATCAATGCTAATCAAACTGTGTGCAGGCTGTAGCAATTAGACATCTCTAAAACAGTGAAATCATTCTCGCCCAAGGAAGGAAAAAAAAAGTTAAATAAATACTTTTTTCTTTTGCGCTGTCAGCAGTCCTGTTTTAAGAATGATGAGCGTATTAGTTTAAGCAGTTTATTATAACAAGCGTGAAAATGACCAGCATTTTAACAATTACTTATGAAAACAAGTATGCGAGACAGGTCAGTTGTCTTTACACACACTGTTTTGAAAGAACTAATTACAAGCAATTGAGTCAAGGTTACTGCTGTCAGTCACTCTCGCTTGAGGCACTTCCCACGTTTTTTAAGAGACGACGTTTGAGACACGCACACACATGCAAGCGCTTACACACACAAATGTGCACATGCACACACACATTTTTCAGACTAAATGAAATGTGACAGTAAAATTCGATTGGAATAAATAAAACTCATTGGCACAAAATCCTCCTTTAGAAAAAAGTTAACATCTTGTCTATAAGTAATTTGATTATTTTTCATGTACAAGTAATACATTTAAAAACACATTTTGTCATTTGCTGTTGACTGAAAATGACATCACATATGTTTGGTAACGACCAGTCATGGCTCACTTTTTGAATGTCACATGACCAAACCCAGACAACAGGTGAGCCGTGATTGGACGTTACCTGAGCTCTAAACACCTGTGATGTCATTTTCAGTCGACAGCAAGTGTAAAAATGTGTTTTTAAAGGTATTAATTGTACATGATAAATAATGAAGTTATCAAATTAATTCTAGACAATAGATTAACTTTTTATTGCTGAAAAGGGCTAAATGAATCAAGTATCCCTTTAAATATGACGGTAACCACCACTTTGACAACATTTTCCAGCAACGCACACAATCTCATATAGTGACTGCAAATGTAATGTAGCGCCACACCCAATTATCATTTCAGTAAATTATTATTATCTTATTAATTATTAATTCATTTTGCTGAGTAGATGTACCAATTATGAATTACATCATCTCCAATGTGAAAAAGATGCTCAATGGCGAAGTCACCTACTTTTTAGAAATAACATGCAATATCAACAATAATAATGAAATTAAATTAATTCTAACCTGTCAAGTCAAAAGTCTTTGTGTACTTATGTGAATGTTTCCCATGAGCACACATCCAGTTTATACAGACAAAAGGACAAAAAGCCCTTATCTCGGCTCAGTGCCTGTAGTGAGGAGTGGTGGTGTGACAGAAATGAAGACCCAGTTGCGTCACTACATAACAGTTCAGGTCTCACTTTCTCTCACACACTTTAGACAAAAAAATAATAATCTCACTCAACCTCCCATCCCATGAACAAGTGTTGAATTTGTCTCTCATGAGCCATTCCAATCAATGGTCCTCATTCATTAACGTGTGAACGCACCTATTTGTCAGTGAATATCAATACCAAAACATCAATATCTTCGTACTTGAATTTATGCATATTCTGCAAACACATTTAGAACATCCTTAGACCATGCGTGCGCGCAAATAATGACAGACCAGTTTAAAAAAAAAATCTAAAACACATCCTTTATCCAATACACACAATGTAGGTTCCTTTAAACTATATACAAACGCTAATAATAATTTTAACAGTAATAATTAAAATCGATAATTTGCTAATGAGGAGGGTTAGACCGATTGATTATTGGCTGGGTCGATTATCAGCGCTGATATTACGCATTTTGACTAATATCGGCATCGACCATTTTGAAGAATCATACGATCAATAATAGATCAATTTGAAAAAGTGTTAACTTCAGGGAACTAATTACCGTTATTAGGGCTGTACAATTAATTGCATTTGCAATTAAATCGCGGTTTGACAAAACACGATTACGTAATCGTGAAAGACTGCAATTTCAATGTCCATTGAAACGTAGAGGCAGGAGAGAAAGAGGGAGGGGGAGCAGGAATGTCACCGCTGTAACTATAGCCTGGCGCCATAAGTGCACGTAATTTTGGTGAGTTTTTTTGTCTCATGAGACCTTGAGACGAGTGTCTAACATGTTTAATCTGTTTGATCTAACATGTTTAATCTGTTTGATCTTGGTTTGAAAACAACACTTCACCGTTGTGAGTTATGACTTTTCGGCTGCCGTATTGTCGCGGGTTTTGTAAACTGAGTGTACAGCAGCGGCTAATACATTTTAGTTGTCCTATATTTTGAGGCTAAATAGGTCTGTATGTGGCCATATGTTGTGTCGTCCGATTTCATGAATGAAAATTAGGACGGACAAAATGATTATTGCTTGTCATTACTCACCGTTATTTAGGAGCAGCCTATGCCTCTATTAATGTACGTGTATTGTAGAGTTGGTGAACTAATCAGGCCAAGCGGCAAAAAATATATAAATCGCAATTTGATTATTTTCCATTTTCCGAGATACTGCTGACCCTCTGCACCTTCTGTTTTTCTTAGAAAATTAAAACTAAGATAAGTATATTTTAATACATCAGAGGGAAATTTTAGAAAACTTGATTTACTGTAGAAAACAATAGGGAGCTATTTACTTAAGTTTATATTTAACTCTTGAAGACATGCTATTGCCTTTGGGAGATCCCTGAACTTTTTGTTACATTTTTAAAACGAAGTTGTCTATCGACGAAGATTTTTATATATAAATACTTCAATATTTTATGAACCCTAAAAGTTGTTCAATAACCATATGCTTAAACATTCAAAAAAAATTAAGCGCTGGAGATTGTATTTTTTCAAATTTTGATGCCAATATTTTCCATTTTAGTGAAAATGAATATCGGCTCCGAATATTGGTAATTGTTGTCATTGACTACCAATAATCGGTATTGGTAACGGCCCTGGTCTATCTCTAATAATGAGTTGACTAACGGCCTATATGAAAAGCAAATTTGTCACGCCTGGTTCCTCACAAGTGGTCGTTTGTAATTATGTAAGGGATCTGAGTGTATCCGCCGCAGATCTGTCTGTCAGCGCCCTCAGCGGCTGTCAATCTCGAGCAGTGCAGCCGCAATGGCGCCACTCGCATGCATCCAGGGCTTCAGTTTTCCTATCAATTCAGTAGCTCTTCACATGCATGTAACAAATTTAGACCAGCATTTCCACAAATTTACAGTTGACCGTCAAAAAGGTGGCACACGTTGCCATTGCCTTGTGGATCTGGTCGGCATGCATTTCTTCAACTACAAATGCCGCTTTTCCGTGCTATATTTATGCCTTGCAAGGGCTTTTGGTTGTCCGACAGGCTTAAAAAAGGCTTAACATAAAACCCTGTTATTTCTTTTTTTAAATGTTACATTTGAAACTTTTTCACAACTTTGTTGCGAAACTGCCTGGTGAGTTCCTTGTTCTTCATGAGGCTGCTGTTCACTACCTATAGCATGGTTGTCAAACTCATATTAGCTCAGGGGCCGCATGGAGGAAAACATATTACCAAATGGGCTGGATCGTTAAAATAATGGTATATAACTTAAATACGACTGCCGTCAATTGTATGCAGATTTTCGCTATTTGTGGTCCAGCCCTAAATTACGGAGCTCAACTGTAATCATATTGTTCCCAAAAAATAACACAAATTAAAATGGTACGCAGCAACACTTTGCCTGTATGAGTTCCGAACGTGTTAAATCTACCTGTTTTGCATATAAATATATATATATATATATTGTTCCCAGAATGCATTGTGTGGCGCAGTTAATTAAGTTATAAGGATGCTAATCCTTGTCATGTTGGCAGTAATTGAATTTGTGTCGTATTTAACACGTTTATGTTGGTCTATGATTTTTTTTTTTTTTTTTTTTACTACACAAACCTTAGCTTTAGGTTGTGTGTAAAATAATGACATCCAGGACAATTCTGTGTACAAGTTGCAAGTTGACTTTACAAAATCGTCTGATGGGCCGGATTAAACCCCTTTGCGGACCTGATTCAACCCATGGGCCGTATGTTTGACACCACTGACCTATAGTGTTCCCTAACAAATTGCTGAGGCCTTCACAAAACAAGTTCATACAGAAGTAAATTATACAAGGATTGCAATGGATTGTATTTAGGGGTATCAGAGCACAGGAGGCTGAATACAAATACACACCACACTTTAGATTTATATTTGCTAAAATTTTGAAAACAGTTTACCATCTTTATTTCACAATTATGTGCTACTTCAGCAAAAAGGGAAAAGTTTAAAGGGTATGAGTACTTTTTCAAAGCACTGCAAGTGTCACTCTATGGCTATGTAGGTGTTTTCTTTCTGTACCACTTATCCTTTAACAAACAGTTCTCCCCAGTGTTCTAAAAATATCAGGTGAACATGACCATCGAGATGCTGATGAAACTGTCTCTCGACTGTCCCACTGCAACCCATCTATCCGCCTGCCACCCAGCATATGAGAGCAATTGTCACCCTCCCGCCCCTAAAAAAATGTCCTCATCACCTCTCAAGTCACCCCTTCACTGGTCCCCAGTTGCTAGTTCAATACCACCCAACACAAACATACAGTACTTTCCCCCACCACAATGAATCCCTCTCACGCACGCACTCACACACACACACACACACACACACACACACACACACACACACACACACACACACACACACACACACACACACACACACACACACACACACACACACACACACACAAACCCTTGTCATACATTCCGTTTTCCCCGGTGTGATTGTTATCCTTCTCTCCATACATCTATTCTGTTACATTTATCCAAATTTGCTCCACTTAATAAGCCATCCTCAATGACCTTGTTTTAATTAAGCTGTTGGAAATATGACAGTTAATTAATGATGAGATAAAAATCCATCTGCAGGGCTGTTGGAAAAAATGATGACTAGTGCAGGTTTAAACAGACTGAAACTGATGATTGTTGTTCATCCCACACATGAAAAGGACCCGAGCCTTGTCCAATACATATTTTGTGCACATATGCATGGAAGAGTGCTTTTTGTAGTTTGAAACTTTACTAAATCAAAACATATTAGTGTCAACGTCATGATTGTGCCGAAAATGTAAAGCTTGTTTTCTCCTTATTTTTTTCCATTATAGCTCGGTGTCACTCAAATTACCTATTTTAAAATGGTGATTACTAAAGAAAGGAATAAGGTCGAGTCCATTTACAATTTTAATAGATTTTAATCTAATAAACCCAAAAAACATGTATTCATTCAAAAATAATTCCTGTGCAAAATGTTCAGACAACAATAACATATACTGATTTTAACATAAACTTAACATTCATTGTTTGTGCTTAAATGCCACAATTAAGTAGTTGGTAGCTGTTGTAAACATGTCTTGTAAACCACCCATTAAGCATCGGGCAACTCACAAAACATTTGGATGGAACTGAACATAAGAACAAGAGCTCTTAATAATCCAGAAGACAAAACTAAATTTCACGATTTAGCAAATGTTCAACAATTTGATTTTTAAAATGACAATTAATCAAATTACATCGATTTATTGCCCAGCCCAATGATTGCATTTTTTCATATTGTGCATCATAAAATCGAAATCTGAAATATTATCAGTGCATTAACTATCCAATCCAATCTATCAGCAACATTATTTGTTATTTTGAGTGCTGATTGTTGAATTTTGACATTTCAGATCTGATTAATCTAATTAAATAGACTTGCGTTCTTTACTACTGTGAAAGCAATTGATATTTATTGCCTTTGTTAAAACCATAGTTGAGGATTGTGGCTTTTTTATAAGACTCAAAGTTAAAGTATGGTTAATAATAGGCCTACAATAACACATTAAAGTCAAAACTTAAAAAAAAAAAAATCCTATCAACCTTTAAAGTTATGGCAACAAGATTTTGGCGCATTCATCCGTCGCCACTATCAACAAGTATATGTAGTTTCATTAAAATCCATATATATTTGGTAAAAAAAAAATGATTTTGGGGGGTGATTTGGCATGGAACGACCCTTCACGCCGGTCACCCTACTACGTCACTGGACAGCTCAAGTTCTTATACAGGGGTAGTGGGAGAAGGGCGACTCATACAGACACCCAACTATGTCACTGTGTGCTGTTTTAGCCATGCTAAAAAAAACTAAAATGGCGAATAAACAGTTTAACCATAATTGGGTATTACATAACTATCAGCCTTTGCAGATGTTTTCAGCAGTTATCGTCACACATGTATAATATATTTAGAAACAAATGTCTGAATTCAATTTACAGCGACTTTGATTCAAGACAGAGCACAGAGAGTAAAATAATGGGGGCAACAGATGACGTTTGACAATCAAAACAGTGTAAGAAGACGACCAACAAGCAGACAGATGGGACCATTTAACTGAAGTGGGAAATGGAAGATCTCAAACTTAACTTAACTTGAAATTTGTGCTAATTTAGGCTACCATTCTCCAGATATATATATTTTTTGCATCTAATAGAATGACAATTGCAAAATTCACCTCTCTTTACGTTGGCCTATTCCGTGCTTGCCAAGAAGGTGGGTGCTGAGGTGTTTCTTCATTACAAAGGCCCATCTGTAGAAACAAACAAACAAAGAGGGCAGGTGTCAACCACATAGCAATCTCAATGCGCTGTTTTATGTGTAAGAGCATACGTGAATTTATCATGATCAGTCTTTGGCTTGGTCACGTTTTGTTTTGTTTTTTTAACTTTCGTTACCATATTTAACATGTTAAAGAATTGTGCCCAACTGGCCATGTGTCAGTACATTTAATAGCAATAAGACAAAAAAATAAATACAATTAAAAAAAAGAGAGGGAGAGAAACTGTAGTATTGAGCAACCCAAAACAAACACCCTGTTTTAACAATCCGGGATTTATATTGTCTCCTAAACACCACATGGAAACATAATGAATGGATGTCAGGACTAAATACTCAGACATCCGGGCTGCTTCCACAATGTTTTCATCTTCTGGCCTTTTCATTTAGCAACCATCACTTCCAATTATTGTGGAACAGATAGACAATGACCACATCTAAGAACTGAGGATAGCGCTACATGAAAGAGACCAAGGAACAGTCATGTGGTTGGTACAGTCACTGCAAAAACTCAGGTCCCCTTTTCTACAACACACTATCCTATTCTGATTTGATAATTATTCATTATTCCTCCCCCCTCCCTCCCCCAGCGGGCAAGCGTGTTTTGCTACTAGGAATGAGTCTATCAATGAGCAAAAGCATAATTTTACTATTTATGTCACTGTGTCAGATTGAACAGACGATAATCAACATTTGGACGGATGCATGCACGCACACACAAAGATACACACACGCACGCACGCGCGCACAGCTGGGTCCCCACCAACATGGATCATCATCAATGCCCTTGAGGCAAATGCCAACTAACACCATTATATAAATATTCAAACATGTTCCACTGTATTGCCCCATTATAATCACTCTACATTTTCTCAATCCTTTTTTAACTCAATCATCTAGAATGTTGCCTCACAGTCAATCTGGCTGACTTAATCTTACATACTTGCTACAGGAAGCCTGTCAAACGAAAAAATACTGAGGGTCCTAATTTCATGCCCAAAATCTCGCGCAAATCTCGGTCTAACTGTCACAGACAGACAAACGGGTATTCGCACCATTGTGGGCATGAACAGAGCCGACTTGCTTCCTGACCAAAGAAAGTGACTCATCTAATTCCCTTTAAATTCAGAGCAGGAGAGTTTGGAGTCCATGCAGGAGATCGACATGTGCAAAGTATCTTTATAATGAACTGCAAGAGGATCTTCGCTTACAGATGATGTACAGTTGGCAAGGGATATCACACGTCATCGCTGTGGGGTGGGCACGAGGACCCTGACCGGTGTGTGTGTCTGTGTTGTGATAGATTTCTAATTAAAAAAAAGGCTAAATTAAATCAATTTGAAATTTTTTTCCCGCAATGAATGTAACCTGTACAATTCAATTGGAAAAACATTAAATGTTAGTAAAAATGCACAACTGACATATTTGCACAATTGCGCACTCCCAATTAGTAGGGGATGTGGCGGTATTCCAGAATTAACCAATCAGATTCAAACCCAGGTGAATAGTAGTCAGTAGGAAACAGTTCCAGCATGAGCTGCTCCAAGCTGCCGAGTTTGCTTTATAACATTAAAAATGGACTATGTTTTAATGAGAGCGGATTGCGGGTCTACCGCTCAAAAAAAACAAAAAATGTGAATGCATACTTATGTGCTTTCTTTTATTGAGAGGAAAAGCAACAATTTTAATATATAAAGAAAAAAATTAAGTAAATGGTCCTTCATTTATATTTTATATTACAAGGCCCTCAAAGCACTTTACATTTTTACTAAGGATACTGCAACATGGTCACACTGGCTTGGGATCGAACCCACAACCTCAGGGTTGTGACACGACCACTCTAATTACCAATGAGCCAAACTGCTGCCAAAGAAGAAATAGGTTTCAAAGAATGCATCAAAAAAAAGAAAAAAATTGCAAAAAAAAGTGTGATTTATAATCTGAAAAAAACTGTGCATTTTTTTTCAAATTGCATTCTACAGAAAACATTAAACGGAGGAGCAGTTTTAAAGTAATATATTTAGGTCTCAGTGTTTTTATATAACAGAAACCTGGTATTGCAACAGGAGTCTGTAGATATATTATAACCACTTCATATAATAAAACAAACAGTATAATTAATATATTTTAGAGCAGGTGCTGTTGATCCATCAATACAATTCTGAGAAAAACAAGGCCTTGAGAACACTTAATGTTGTTTGTGCTTGTGTGTAATGTGCTTGTTTAAGTCGTCATGTTTAGAAGTGAAAAGAAAAAACAGCTTTGCAAACATCTTTGTTAATTATGTATTACAGCTGTCCTTCATAAACCTAATTACAGAGTGCTGAAAGGCAACAGCGGAAATTTACATATGTGCATGAAAGACAAGTCATATGCAAAGTATGATTTTAATTAGCAGTCCTTGATAGCGAGGGGTACAAATCAAACTGGCATGTTGTGGGATTCTCATCTTTGACATTTTTTTCTACCAGATTTATCTTAGAATACTTTGAGTAAGATGGGAAATGCCCTGAGGATACTCCTCACATAAGATACACACAGACACACACGCTGTTTGAAAACAGAAATAAATCATACGCGTATGCACGAAAACAAAAAAAAAAACACAGAAAAGCAACAATTTTATTATTCGCAAATGGTGAAATACATCCTCACACAAAGTGTCACAATTGACACTACATGTGTTTTTGTAATAAGTGAAGTGCACATCTCGGACCGCGTAGTGCATTGTGGGCAGGGGGGGAGTTACCTGGCTACCAAACAGTAGTCAAGAGCAATGGAAACCAATGGAGAGTTAAACGATTTAAAGCGCATGAAAGTTGACAATTTAATTAAGGGTTTTTTGGAGTTGCCGTGGACTGCCTGTTACACTGAGGACTGTGTTCGGCAACAGACAGAAACGGAAAGACGAACTGGCTGAACTTGCATATGCTGCACCGATCCAAAAACTACCAGTCTTATTGACAAAGGAGGAAGAGAGAGACGCTGTGAAAAATGACTACGTCATTGTTAATCGTTGGAGACAAAGTAATTTCTGATGGCTCATTCGGATGGCTGGAAGAAGCCCATGGTTTGAAACTTTGGCCACCTTGCATGTCAGCCGATATTGCTGAATGTGTGCACTTTACCGGGACATCTAAATAAAATAATCTAAATAAAATTAAAATAAAAACTGAACGACATGCAAACCAATTGATATCCTAAGCATCCAATTACACATTTGTGTATTCATACGCACAACTATATAAAAGATCCCATAATCAAATGTAAAGGGAATTCCCGTGCTCTATGTGTTTAGGGAGGGATGCTGTGCCATCCAGGTCGAGGCCTCAGTTTGTTGTCAAAATGTCTTGGGCTGCATCATCAACCTGAACCATCAGCCTTGATGGTTACTGTAACAAAGAGATACTTTAACATGCCATTCATTCATATCATTTCTCTTCTCCCCGTGAAAAGAACTAATAAGGCTGTGCCCATGCCCTCCAGGGAAGATCGTAATATCCATAGCTGATATGGAAAAAAGACAAGAAAAGGGAAGACAGAGGCCGTGGTGTTTCACTTTCGACTTTCCCTTCAGACTAATCGCAGCGCCACAGCTCGTTAGGTCCGTGACGTGCCGGCGCTTTACCGATAAGCATGGGAGACACGGCTCAATTACCCACACTTACAATCTTTCTCTCTCTTTTCCCTCCCACCGGCTGAAGATGAAGAGATAACATGTCAATATTTGATACAAACAACTTCATTTGACTAATGGTGTTCCTCGATAGGCCCATCTACAGGTCTGGAAGCAATGTAAGATCTAAGAAAAGGCCCCAAGGAGCACTTGGCTTAGACATATTGTTGTCTAAACCCCAATCTGCACAAACTCACTCAAGTGCACTGCAAAAGGCATGCTGAGATAGCGGTCGCTCAGACATACAGTAGAATAATACACCAACTTATTTTAGTCATGTCAAGTTTATTTATATAGCCCTTAATCACAAAGAATCTCCAAGCCCACAGTTGACAAATATTAACAATATTCCCTGATCTAACCACAAGAGGGCAAGGAAAAAAACATCAGGGGGAAAAATAAGAAACCTTGAGAAGGGGCCGCTGCAGTGAAGGCCGAATAGGCAACAATTTACACAGTATGTGGTGCTAAACAATGTTAACTACAATGGAGCGAAAGTCCATTTAAAGGTCCCAGAGTATGAAAATGCCCTTTTAGTAGAGTCTTCTATCAATAATATGCATCCCCGGCCTGTCTACAATCCAACCAGATATGAAAAAAGTCAATTTGCACCTTCTTTAGCTTTCTCCTTCTTTCTAAAATGTGTGCTTCAAACGGGAAGATTAAACTTCCGTGACTTAGTGACGTCAAAGACACACGGAAGTGCACTCGATCCAGCCCCCTCGGGTTAGTGGCACCATTTCTGGTAAAGGTATGTCACGCCCACTGAAATTCGAGAAGCTGGCTGCTCCTTTGTTTTTCTCCCTCTGCTCGCAAATGCTCCGTGGATAGGGGAAACAATGATCAGGAAAAAGTGGTTGCTTCCTTCGTCCCAAGTCTTTGAGAAGACTGGATTAATTAGATTTTTGAAGGACGTGTACCAACATAATTTCTTAAAGGACTGTTTTGTTAGTGAAAGCCTGTGCAGAGCTGGATTTGCAACAGGTTTAAACGTAATGGATCGGTCCCCACAGTGTGACACTACTGCAAACGGGAGAGATGTAAGTTTAACATTTTTGATTTAGCCTTCCTTCCTATCCTTTCTAATAGGAGATGTGCACCTTCTATCATATTACTGGTGTATTTTTAGTGCCTAAAGTGGGAGCTACATTTGTCGTGTGGAGGTTGTTTGGTTACAAGAGGTCAAATATGATTAGGCAGAAGGTGGTTGGATAATATGAAGCGGTTGCTTATTGTTTTGTCAAGATAGAATCCGCGGTGGTTAATTTGCCATGACTAACAACTCGCCACCTAGTTGACATGACTTTGTGATGCTAACCGGCCGCTAAGTGGTCTCGACGAGACGGCTTGCACGTTGCGACCACGCAATGGCCTAAATGTGCACATTTGTGTTATTCATAACTGCTTGTAAATGTCTCCAAGTATTTACGGCAAATTTGAGACATACACGGCAAAATAACGTTCACGGGAGATTTGCCAGTTACGGCAAAATAACCATTGCCCAAACAATCATAAACTAACGCTACAACATAGTCTCTGTAGTAACGTTATGCTAATTTGTCTTATGGTAAAACGTTATGCCACTTTTCCACATATTAAAATAGTTCTCAAATGTGTAAAAGACATGTCTGTATTTTTCTTCTTCTGCTCCCATGGCCAGTCGTTTCCATCCACGACATCAGCACAAGGCTATCATGACCGAAATCACTGCCCCTTTGAGACAGAAGGGTATGGCCTAGGCGTGGCCTGGTGCAGCTATTTACAAAAAAGTGACACACCCCTAAAACAGGCTGTTTTGAACAGAGCGTTTTTCGGCTGATACATTTTGGTTGACCTTTTGACTTTAATTACTACATCAGTCTTTCTTCTTCTTCTTCTGGGCATTCCAAGTTGTTGTATTGGTTGTACAAGGGCTCTGATAGATTACATCTCCTCTTAGACTTGCATTTTTTTTTAATCAGTTTTCTCATACTCAATGTTTTCCATGTACAGAAAAAATTAAGTACAAAATACCACACAGATAATTCCTAAACCACTCTGTCCGTATACTCATGATAGGCCCTTGACCTTGATTTGGTAAGCCAGACTAAATTTATTGAATCCTTTGGTTTAAAGTAATCGGAACACATATGCGAGAGCTGCCACCAGCTGGAGAAACAACTAATTCAACTTTGGTTTGAAACTACGGACTGATGGGGCGAATGAAATACATATAGAAATACATGTAGCACTGGGCTACCCAAAGCCAAACTGTGAAATGGTCTGCTATGCCACAGCATCCTGTGCCTGTCCTAATGATGGCATCTACCTGCTGCTTTAATGTCACAGCTGGATCATCCTCCATCCCTCACTGAATCAGACTGCCATCAGCAGCAGGTAGCGCCTATCAATGCACTCCTCTCTCACTCGCAAATACCTTCATGTTCATATTTTTTTGACTTGGTGGACTCTTCATCCATCTTTACTTTCAACACATTTGCTGTTATACCGCCCCATATGGCTATGCATTCACATTCAACAGTTTATTCCATTTATTGATATTTTGTTATTTGTTTTTAGTATTTTTTTTCTCTTTGACATACTTTATAATCAATTCTACAATTACGTTACCATCTTCTTCAAATGCCCAAACATTTGTGGTTTGGAAAAGCCAATTTACAAAGCTGGAAATACTATCAGACACATTTCATCGGAAAATATGTTTTTAATAATAATGTCATTATGTCACAATATAATAATTAACAGGGATCTACAAGATAAGGTCAGATGTTCAGACACACGTCTTTAAAAATAAGAACATGACGTGGTTTCCTTTAATGTTAACAACTTAATGAGTTTGTCAAGTTGTATGATAAAAACAAACATGGGTATAGTTAAGTCAATTTAATTTATATAACACAACATAAACTATAATCACGACACTTTATATATGAGGCAGCCGAGCTTTTCTGAAATTACACTCCTCATACGTAAATAAATCAACTGTACTCCACGTGAGCAAGCACTTACTGGAAAAAAAAACTCCACCGTGGAATCCATCCGCCACATCAATGCCAAATTAATTCACTTTCTCGAATTGATAGTTGTTTTTATCAAGTTTAATCATCTGTTGAAAAATATTCCTTGCTCCACCATCAAACATATCAATCAGTGAAAAAAGTATGTCTGTGTATGTGAAATGAAACTTGGCTACGTGATTCAGGGCACGGCCATGTTGGATTGTTTATAAATCCTCTCAAATGACTATTGATGAAACGAGGATGGATTATATACAGTAGAGTGACATGACATTATTTTCTTGAATTTTATCTAATTTAACAAAAAAGTTATTGCTTATATTAATTTTCAGCTTACTTTCCCATATTTTCCTCCTTTTTTAAAAGCCACAGTGTCCATATTTTCTCAAATTGATGGTTATTTTTATTCAACTTAATCATCTGCTGCCTGTTTAAAAATATTTCTAGCTTCACAGAACCATCAAATGTACCTATCAGTGAAAAGTGTATGTCTCTTAAAGTGAAATGGTTACAGTGCTTTATAAGTTGAGTTGAGTTGAGTTGAGTTTAAATGAAACTTAGCTACGTAATTCAAAGCACCGCCATGTTGGATTGTTTATAACACTGCTCGAATGACCATTGATGAAACTAAGATGAAATGGGAGATATTGGAGTCTGTACTTTGTACACATTAAAATGGCATAAGATTTTTTTATAAATCGGGTTTTAAGAAAAAATATTACATTACGTTTTATTTCCCCATCTTGTATTCAACTTGCCATTTAAAAAATAGCCAAAACAAAGTTAATTTCCTGAGTAAATGGAAGCAAATGAGTTATTCCTTTCTTTTTTAATCTAGCCTCTAAAAGTGGAAACATCGGGGGTAAGATGACATGTCGCATCTGAGTAGCTTTGACAGGCAAGTGAATTGACAGAAGAACAAAAACTGACACTTGGCTGACAGCAAGCCTTGCAGCACTGAGATGTCAGACAAGCATATAAACAGACAGGAACAAGAAGACAGAAGATAAGACGTTTGTTGATAGACAGTCACTGTCTCATGACAGTGGAACTCAGGAAGAAGAACTGAGAAAGTCTGGATTGTATCAAGTTTACAGTTTTAAAGTGCTAAATGTTTTACAGCAGATTTGTAGCACATGATCAGAACTAACAAATGCTGTTATGGCTCAATTTTTTTTATTTATTGTTTTACTTTCTTTAATTCTTATGGATGCCATTTGACCCATCATCCCAAATCCTGTTCTGCAATTGATAAACGAGAATTAAAGTTTTCTATTCAGATCTGAACTTTTTTTCCACTTCAATCTGCACCAAAATGAACATGTGGACTGTACTCAACCCCACCACAAAGTTCTGTGGAATTTAAGTAGTGTTTGAGTAAACTAAAACGACACCTGGACGAAATTTACAGATTAGATGCATCAAATGTAAACTGACGAGGAGAACAATGGTAAAACCAGTTTACAATGCTGTCGCTCTGCTTCACAAAAGCAAGAGTTGACTGCATCAATATCAACCCGGGCTCTTAAGAGATCCACTAATAGAGACATCCCAATCATGTAACAGATGTAGGGAAATAAATAAATAAAACATCCAAATTGATTTTGTTTTCCTTCTTGCACTGGTAGAAAGCAAGTACTTGATCTACTCTAATGTGATCTTCATAAAAAAATAAAAGGGACTGTTTTCTTGATGACTGATCAATGTCAACCATCTGAATGAAACAGACACCATGTCTGATGTGTGTACCTATGTGCATGTGCATGTACATGTGTGTATGTGTCCTCTAGCCTAAGAGGAGGTACATTAAAAGCTCACTTTGCTTCACCAAAGGGGTGTTTGGATCATCTGCTGAAACAGGTGATGGGGCTTGATGGATTGATTGAGGCAAAGTTCTCATCGGTGGTGGCAGCGCCCCATTGCGTTCCTAGCTCCAGTGCACACTGTTCCATTAAAGGATCATTTAGAAGCAGAGCAAGTTCTACCTGTATGTGTGCAGTGCAATGTGTTATGTGAGATGAAACAAGACATTTTGAAGCTATGAGGATATATATAAAAAAAAAATATATATATATATATATATATATATATATATATATATATATGCTCTTCAGATTTTTACAAATCCGAATAAGTTACTACTTTCATAACCAGAATTCTTGCTCATATAAACGCATTCGGAATACCTCGATCGATCGGGACAATGTTTTTCGCTGTGCGCATGCTCGCTATTTTTTTCTTCGTCTTCCTTTCTTCGTCTTCGCTCATTTAAACATTTTTTATTTATTTTTTTTAAACGGCTACTTTGCGGAAATTCACCTATTGCGGGTGAAAGTGGAACGTAACATCCGCAAAAAGTGAGGGAAACACTGTACTGTTCCTTCCCAACAGTGGATTAAGTAATCTATTATTAAAGACATCATTGTGATGTGCCGATGGCAGTTTCAGTCTTAGGAAGCCTAAAGCTAAAAGAGTCATAGTAATGTTGAATATTAGGCCACTCAGCTTCATTATATTTTCTAATTAACTGCTTTGATTTGGTATTCAAATCGTAACTTGAAAAATGCTGAAGAGAGAATAACACTGTTCTTTGCTTGAGATGAAAGGAGAGGTGTATAATGATCAAAGCAGAAGCATATTTTATTGTTAATTTATTATGATTATCATTAGGGCAGCAATGAGGTTAGCACATCTTTCACAGTCAAGAGGTTTTGGGTTCAAATCTTGGCTCAGGTAAAAGGGCACTCGACAGTAGCCAGAATGCACACTAGTATCTCGCCAACATATAGGTCATTTTTTTTTATGTTGTTCCGATACGATACTATTATCGGGAGGGTTGCCGATACGCTGGCATCAGTATCGTCACTGCATGATTACTTGTGTTCATGCATGCCAAGCCAAGCTATCGCTGCTCATCTTTGCTGTGCGCTTTTTTCTTCCTGTTTGTTCATACGGCACCAGCAGAACAGGTTGGCAAGCTGCTTATGTCATTTTGAAATGCTACACCATAGAAAAGCAAGCAAAACACGCATATTCCATTTGCATGTGTCCGTCGGCATAAATACAGAGAAAACTGTCATGTTGAACAAGCCACGGCGCGAGTACATGTTTAAATGAGTAGTGCAAATGAGCCGTGATCGTATGGATTAAGCGCCATGGTTTGGGTCGTGCAAAGTCTGCAAACGATGCTGCGGAGGCCAACTTCAAAATAAAAGCCCTAAGAGTAATGCAGTGATGTTGATGCAATTGCCTTGTTACTTGTATTTTGAAATTGACCCATGCAGTGCATGGTAGGCATCGCGGCTCAAGGCGGTCAGCTTGACTCATCCTCACGCGACTGTCGACTTCCAACATCAACACAATGCCATCCCAACATTACATTTCATTGCTAATTAAGGACGCTAAGAAATTGCTAGTTAGTTAGTCTGTCATTGTATGATACGCCCAAGTCTCCGGCATTAGCAACTAGCCACTAACAGGAGCGTAAACATTGACAGTGTTCAGGAGAGGCGAGGTGCATTGAAATGCAGTCGGACATAGTGATGTCACGATACCAAAATTTTGACTTCAATACTATACCTGCATAAAATACCTCAATACAATATAATCGGTACTGTACCGTACCTTGACAAAAATCTAAAACATCAGCAAAAGCAGCAAAATTAAAATTGACAGAAAAACTTATTTGTATTATTTATTTATTCAAAATATTAGGATGTATAAATGTTAATGTATGTACATACAGTATTTATGTACAGTATATAGTACTGTATGAGATTTCACAATGCACGCCATATTCTTGAAGTCCTGTATTTGACTACATTTGATGTCATCTATTGTAGATACTGTATTGGCAATGAAACGGCACTCCAATGCCTCATCGTAACGTTGCTTGTGTGTGTCCATTCTGCTCCCAGCTAGTTGAATGTGCAATCAAACACTACAAACTGGAAACAAAATAATTCACACTCAACTTATTTTTTAAGGGAAAAAATATTAAAAATGTCTCACAACCTGTCGCTCTGTCAGTTGTCTGAGCTTTTTCTATGCATAACTGAGAATTCCTACTGTCTCCCTGTTCACTGAACGCACCTTGAGTCCACTGCAAAACGTGAGTGATTGTTGCTTTTTCTTCTGCTTCTCCGCGATAAACATTTTTCTCTTGTGACAAAACGTTTCTAAAACTAAAAAAACACACTTGTATTCTTAATGTGTTTATTGAAAACATACGTGGGTAGTGCTGTCACGTGGCTTCCACTCACTGCGTGTGCGCTCCCACGGCAGCGGATACCATTTTTTTACGGGGGTAAGTACTTTGGCACAACACCTGTTAGCGAGGTGCTTGGCCATATTGGATGTGTTCCCGCCTCGAGCCATAGTAACTTAAAAAAAGCCTTACAGACAGGCTTTGTCATGCCGGTTGGCTTGCCATGGCTGTCGGCCATGTAAGCAAAAAAGTTCCATATGACACTTTGCGCGTCATGCTTCTCAACGAGGAGTGGACGGGCAGCGAGCGCTTCAGTGCTTCAAGCCATCTTCCTGTGTCCTCTCGCACATACACAGAAAGAGGCGTGCCACTTAAGGCGCTTTCCACATATCGGTAGACAGACGGCCATGCGTGTGACCTGCCTTTAAAACAGAGTTGGCAAGCTGTCTCGTTGATATGATGAAAATTATGGTGCTAAAAAATTATACCGAGCCGTTTCTAACACTGAAACATCAAGGTGCAGTACTGAAACCGGTATCCCGTGCAACACGAGTCGAACATTTAAAATTCATTAACATTTAATAGATGCAAATATCTTAATAATGGGGAATATGCTACGGAGGAGGCGGGACTTCTGACTTCTGTTTGCGCTGTTTACGGTTGCTGTTTGCGACGTGTGGGCCGTGTCCCGGTGCTTGTGCCCCTCAGTTGCGCGTTCCCGTCGATGTGTGCAAGTGTGTAGTGTGTCTGTCTCAGTTCTCTAAAGCATTTCAGAGAGCTGAGAGCCTGTGTGCAAGCGCCCCCCAAAAAGGTGCAACCAAAACATATGTGGGGTGATCAACTGAAAAAGTAGGATAGCACCATTGGTGCTTCGGAATAACAGCACTTTTATTGCAGCAATATATTGCTACTAGGTAGCCAAGTGTGGTCAGGAGTTGGGTTGGGTTGGGCCAGGCCAACAGGCCTAAGCCATAACGCCAGGACCGATTCTTTGGTCAGTCCAGCCCTGCACTGGTTTCATTGCCATCTCAGACAGATTTGATTGATATTGTTAATTAAGACTGTATGTACTGTATATTCTTGCCTAACTTTATTGGTCTTTAATAAAGTAAAATAATTGTTATTCATCAGACAGTTTCATTGTTTCGGTAACATATGCTGCCTTTGTCCAAATTCAAATAAAGCATTTTAATCCAGCACTGGAGTGAGATTAATCTAGATTTTTTTTAATCTATGCCCAACACTAATATACATACATATACACACTGTACTGTATAGTCTACTTGTCATTTTTATATTTATTCAGCTGCAGCAGGACACTACTGTACTTACTGTAATATGAAAATCACTTGTTTTTAGGAAAATGCTTTAAAGACACTGGTTACGGGTGGTTAGCCGCTCTTGCTAATGTACCTCCAGTTTTCCTTTCCAAACTCTCTGCAGAGCAGTTAAAGGTATGAAAAATATATGTGCTTTTCTCCCTCTCCTCTCCACTGTGCCGTGTTAAACCATTAAAAAGAAGTCCTGCTCATTATCTCTCTAAACAAAACTTCTCTCATACGAAATAAATCACAGTTGTGCAGCACAGCTAACAGCCGTGAAGGGATAAATTACAAAGTGCCGCTCTGGCAGCGTTGGTATTTTAAAAAGCTTGGTGCACAATTTCTATGATGTGCAGTAATTTGTAATTCAGGTTTCCTTGTGATTATAGTAGTCTCTCCAGGTGTGTACATTCTAGAATAGCATGCTGTGTCCGGTCAATACTTAACAAGGACACAGCAGAATGCAATTGCAAAATGGAAATATTTAACAATGTAATTCTTTTCCGCCTCAATACAAATGTAACATTTGATCATAAAGTAAGACGATTAGCTATTAGACCACTTCAAGTAAAGTTTTTCTTTGCAGACTTTGCATGCTGAAGCTGTGACAATCTGTTTTATCCTTATATTTCAGCATTGTTACTTAGGGAGAAAAAAAATCAACACAAATAAAATCACAATATATTTTAACACACATCGTGATTATTAGCCAAAATAATAGTAATAAATACTGTATGATAGCAGGTGGCTGGCTCTGTTATGCCAGGAAAAGAAAAAGTTCCACTAATACTAGACATTTGCGATTTATGGAGAAATTACGTGTGAATACTGACATGCAGAAAGAAAAATATGTATGCATGTGAAATAAAGTTGAAAGATACAGAAGGGTATGAAACTAAATTGAAATTTCTAGCATATTGAAAATTGTTAACAAGTTAATATGATGATGTGAATCTTTATGTTGAATGTGTCAATGGGAATGAATAGGAAAGTTTACTGGTGAAAATTGTTGGTCAATGGAAATTGTTGAAAATTTTTCTCAAGGTGAATTGAATGAGCTGAATGTTTTGAATCTCAATTGGGAATGATATGATCATGTTATGTTGAATAAATGAATGAGTAATTGGTTGGAAATTGAATTTTGGGAAAACTGCACAATTTTGGAATGAGAAAAACAACAGCCTCTATGGAGTGAATTTTTTGAATATGTTGAAATTGGAATTATGTGAACTTGATGGATTATTTGGAAGTACAGTCGATGCATGTAAAAAAAAAAATGGGCGAAAGAAAAGCTGAAATAACATGTGTGATGAAATAATCTAAAACAGGAAAATACAGGTGTTTACTTAATGCAATTATCTTTTACATATATCAAGGATCGGGAGCCTGGTGAGACCACTATCACCCCAAACCCCACGCATAACCCCTCATGGGCCCTCACTGGGAAGATTAAACTGCACTTGTTTTTTTTTACAACAGTAAACTTGCCTTTCTTATTCCATCTGTGAAAAACAAAAAAAACAAAAAACACTAGTCACCCCACATAAAAAAAAGAAAAAGATCGGGAATAAAACAGACCCATGATTTATTCACTCCGTTTACTGTACACTATCTGCCTATCCTCTAAGATCAAATTAAATGTATGAAAAATAGGGTGAAAAAAAGGAGAAAATGATGGATGGGAGAAAAGAAAGGATATACTGTGTGTGTGTTTGTTTGTGTGTGTGTGTGACTGTGTATATACATATATATATGTATGTGTATATACATATACATATATATATATACAGTATATGTATACATATATATATATACATATATATATATATACATATATATATATGTATACATATATATATATACATATATATATATATACATATATATATGTATACATATATATATATATATATATATATATACATATGTATATGTATATACATATACTGTATATATGTATGTGTGTGTATATATATATATATATATATGTGTATATACATATATATATGTATGTGTATATACATATATATATGTATGTATGTGTATATACATATATATATATGTATGTGTATATACATATATATATATATGTATGTGTATATACATATATATATATATATGTATGTGTATATACATATATATATATATGTATGTATGTGTATATACATATATATATATATGTATGTATGTGTATATACATATATATATATGTATGTATGTGTATATATATATATATATATATATATATATATATACACAATGCAGTAATCATGACAAAATGTTATTGTAATTGTATGTATTGTAAAAAAATAAATAAAAATAAATGTATGTGGTAAACGGGTAATTACCTGTATACAGACCCAAAAAAAAAGCCATTGGATCACCATCTTAATTCATTAGTATAGTGAAACTAAGTGTTCTTAAACTCAAGGTCCATGTTTTATTCTTAAATAAATACAATGCAAAATGATGCACAGTTGAAAGCACTGTGCTTGAATGTATGAAAAATAAAAGCGTACCGGTACTTAAGTAATAATTATATTCATTCAATAGATGTGTTGAAAATATTGAATGAAATTTTTTGTGAATACATTGAATATTTTGGGGGGGGGGGGGGGGAAACAAGTACAAAGACAATTTAGTATGGATTGGTATCAGATAGGTATGGGCAGATACTAAAACTAAAGGTATCTCTATCAAATCGGTAATGAAAAAAGTGGTAGTTAAAGGTAGCACAGTCAGCAGTAAGACATTTTTAGCATAGAACCTTAGAATGGGATTTGTTGTTTTGTGAGTGTTCTCCCACACTCGTGCCCCTCTTGAAGGACTACTAAGGTCACAGTCCACTGCTTTTACACTATGGTACTAAAGTAATATTCAGTGATTATCTTAAATTATGACAAATTTTTCATCATTCAGTCATCAACTGGTTGTTCTAAATCAAAAAGACTTTCTTTAAATGGTATGTTTTTTGAGAGGTTTGATGAGGTGGTCAACATTAGAAAACAATGGACTTTTGGGATACTGAGCAATAGGAATACACAATACAGTTAAAATATTATAACTGCTGTTGCCACCCACTCAAATTGAACATACTTCTTTGAAAAGATGTGTGCACACTCACTCACTCACACTCACAAAGGATGTCTTTGTTTAGCTATCGCTGCTGTTTTCTTGACACCCACCATCTGCCACCCCAGTAACAGAGAAGAGTGAAGAGGGGTTTCAACAGGAAACTGTCCCATTGATGCCCCCCCCCCCCCCCACACACACACACAAGGTTTTAGTCAAACAAGTGCAGACCTCCCTCCCACTGCTGCTTGTCTCAGATGTTTATACAAGTTTTAGCACTTCTCTCTAAACCATTTTTTGTATGTTCTACAATCAATTTTAAGTGGCATATTAAACGTGTGTGTGTGCATTTGTCTGAGCACGATGGCAGGGTTGAGAGGAGTCCTTCTCAGCCACAATCTACAGACACACAAATTTCCGAGAACAACCATTCAATAGTAAATGAATAAATAAGCAAATAAAGTATGTTATGCAGATAGGGGTGACAAAGCCTCCATCTCGGCCTGTTCTACAATGCACCAACCATTCATCACCTGCACACGCAAAGTGCTGTCTACGGTCCTTAGCATATTCACTCACATATTATAATGAAGGCTTGCATGCAAATCAGTACGACCTTTTCCTTTTGGCTTTTCTTTTTTTTTTTCCACCTCACGTTTTTACAACTTTACATTAAGAGGAAGGGAGTGGAGACTAGTGGCTGTCATGGCTATTAGAACATAGGCTGAGTATGTGACGTGATCTAAACTCAGGGACTTTGTAATTACGCTAATCTATTAACAGACGTTAGCTGTCAGAGATCTTTATGGCAAAGGACAGATTTTCCCAGAGCCTTTATTTATTAAAAGTATCTGTGGTCAGTTAAATTCAGGGCCCAACCGATTTGCATTTTTTGAGGCAGATACCGATTTTTGGCAGAAGAAAAATTAGATTACAGATTAATCTGCCGATTATTTAAAAAATATAGATGATGCATAAAATTATTGTAATTAATATTGCTTGTGTCCAAACTTTATTAAGATCTATATATAGTAGTACCTTATCAACAAATTTCATTTAGTATCCAACATACAGTTATTGTATAGATTTATGTATCAATAATAAAACCATTCTTACTTGTTCACAACTGCTGTACTGTATATGGCTAGAATACATAATTGGGCTGGAAAAATAGCAATCAGGATTATTTGATAGAGATTGAAATCATGATTGAGAAAACAATTTGTGATTTCAAAACGTATTATTTATTCAACTACTTAAGATCAACTACTTAAAAGTGTCATCATAGCATCATGCCCATTCATCCCTGCACTGTTGCACTACATTGTTTTTGTCAAGTACAAATTACGTTCTCAATAGCATGTGAAATTCAAGCCACTTGCATTTTTATTACTCATTTTCATTTTAAGCATTAACCTTAGCTTTTATTTTTTAATGTTGTGTTATTTTTACAAGACATGCTGGGCTAACCTTGGACCTCCTCATTGGATGTTTGCATCCTTGCCTTTGCATCCTTGAATTTTGAGAAAATCAATTATTTGAATCCTTGAAATATCAACTTGTGAAAAAAGAATACTAAAATAATAGCAAGTGCAAAAAACACTTAGAAAAAAATACTGGCTGTTCCTGCATGTTTTGGCCTCTTATGGGGCAGTGTGGTGCCGTGCATGCATGGTGTACACACTTAAAGTGAGAACAGAATAAAGTTGTGATTGAATTCTATTAAAATAGCTAGTTTTTTCAGTGGAAAGTTTTTGTGCAGTTTTTTCAGTGGGAAGAGTTTGTGCCGTTGCGTAGTGTTACCTATGGGTATGTGTCCCCACAGTATTTCCACTATTCATTATTTGAAGGAAAAACACTTCCCAAGTCGATGCTAACTTGCTCTTAGCATTTGAATGGGATCCACCATTAACTTTAGCATTAGTGCTAGGCTAGCAATGTTTTAAAAATGAAACATGTTTTGTATTTAAATTTACAGTGGATGTAATTCTTATTGTTGTGTATTTAGTTTTACAGTTAACTCTAACTAACTGGGGTGTCATTACTCCGCTTAAAGGACGCTTAGGGACAACAGAATAACGTATGCTCCACACTTGCTCGTTGCTAATGCTATGCAAGCAAAATGGTGCATTCAGAGTACTTTTACAGCGTCGGAAACTTCAGTTTTCTTTGATTATAGCGTTTTAAATCAGTCATTTGGCCCAATTGGCCAATTGTTTTGGCCGATATTTGAAGGGCAATAATCTGCTGGTTATAATCGGCAGCTAATTAATTGGTCGGACCCTAGTTAAATTCACAAAAGAATGTGCCTACACAGTGACATGGGAGAAATGGACGGCATCAGTATTGGACATAACAAAGACCCCCAAACCCGTGAGGTACAGTACATGCACAAACATAACAGTAAAGTAAAGCCAAGTTTCATGTTTAAGCAAAGATCATCTTAAAATTGAATAGATAAATTTAAGTCAGCACAACAGCTTGTTTTAACAGCTAATCAGTTATACACCAGCTGTAACAGAGCCTGGCTGGTAATTAAATCCAAGTCAAATAACAACCAAATTATATGCTAAATGCTTTATTTGTGCTAGATATTATATATATATACTGTATATATATATATATATAAAGCCAAAATAGTGACCAATAGAGGGGGGAGACAAGCCGTCACATGTCCGCCAGGCGGGTTCCTGTGGCGGGCTAAACTTATCCTTCCTTACTATGACTTTGAACTTCGTTGGATGAGGCATAAATATTGAAATATTGAAATGGAAGATGCGGCAGACGCTGAGGGAGTGGGATGTGTGTGTGTGGGGTGGGGGCATAGGAGGATAGAGACAGGAAGAAACGATAGATGGGGTGGGGGAGTGGGGTAGATGAGACAGGAGACCCACTGAGAGAAGAGACAAGGCCCTCACCCCTCTGCCAGGCTGCATTCTAGCAGGCCGACAGTTATGGATAGGAAACATTACTGCTGCTGGTAATTAAAGCAAAAACTAATACTGTCTCTTGGATGAGGGGGCTTCATAGTGAGCATCCATTTGTCACTGCTGCACACTTGCCAAGGCCAGATTAAATTGCTCACACAGCCCTGCTGCATAGAGGATCTATCAACCCATCTATCAATCTATTCACTTTTTTGTCTATCCAATATTAAAACTAAAAAGGCAAGTGTGAATAGTCTCAAGACAAAACAATGCTTCAGTCTTCAAATGTTTAATACTGTATATGTGAGCCACAGCTGACATTAGTGACTGACTGACTCCAGATAGCAGTCAAAAGGCCACTGGCTGGGTAGGAATAGGAATGGGAGATGAGAACATGGAGGAGGGGATGCCATGTCACCAAAAAAAGGGGATCGGTGACACTGAGCGTGTCACAGGGTGACGGCTGCACTCTGCTAGGACCAGCAGCCCCTCCAGCGCTGTCAGAGGAACCGGCAGCTCCAGATAGTGACACTACCAGCCATACTGACAGGCCAAACATGACTCGTCTCCTCTCAAGCCACAGACAAGGCCTGACGGCGTGCAGACACACGGGGCTGGAGCAAGAGGATGGGGGGAGGAATACAGTACATAGATGTCTCTCATAAATGGACAAAAAGAGCAAGGTTGCCCAACAATGTCTAAAACTCAACTATCTAAAAAAAAAAGTAGAATTACTTTAGCTTCAGCGGTTACAGAAAAAGTGATATTGATTTTCTTGCTTTAAGATATGAGACAACATTGAGAAAATTGATAAAGTGATGTTAAACAAAGGGAAAATGTCTAACAAATAACTCCTGACAAAATTTGAGATTTTAATCAACATAAAGTACATACAAAATATACAACAGATCATCTAAATCTTTGTAAGACAAGAAAAATGTAACTGAGGGAGGGAGCAGTTTTTGTAAAAAGATATTTTAACTCCAAATATTTTCAGTAGTAGTCCGAATTCATTACTCGTGGTAGAACTATTATCTTATTATTGTGACCTCAATGTTGACATCATACCTATTATGTGGGCAAATAACAGACTATTTGGATGAAAGGAGTAAGTAGATTGTGGGGCAAAGGTAGGAAGACAAGAAGGCTGACAATGGTAAAATACAGACGGAAATATGTTCTGCACAGAAAAAACAAGGATTGGGGAGATTGCCCGTGGGGGAAAGTGAAGAAGACAGAAAGGAGAGAGAAAGGAGGACGGAGATGTAGAAGACTGTGAGAGAGTGCAGTGGTGAGACTGATCGCTGTTGATCTTCACGATAAGCGCTCTCGACAACTTGTGACCAAAGTGGCGCTTGGACACTAATCGGCCGTGAAGGCTGACCTGCAGCAAGGCAGTGCAGTTCAGTTCGCATAGGGCTACCACTGCCACACAGACAAGATGAACTCGGACAGGAGACATTCAGGCATCAAAACTCCCTGAGAAATTGCAACATAGCTTCAGTGCACTGTGAAAGGAACGTAAGAGGGAAACACACAAGCAATGATACTCTGCTGTTGGCAGTCAAGGCAGACTGAGCTGGCTCAGAAGATGAAGAGGGAAGGACATAGATCAGAGGGAGGGGGAGAGAGAAGGGGGGAAAGAGTAGTAGTAATGGGAGAATGGAAAATTTAATACAATTAAAAAAAGACACCTCAATTGTGAATACTTTGGAAACTAACCTTGAACTATGTGTGTGTCAAGAACACTGACTAACATAAATTATTTGACAATATGCACATCATACATTTTGCCACACCATGAAGAGTGGGAAGGGAGAACTTGGCGTTTCACTGCCTTTTGCAAGTCTGTTTTTGGTTTTCTAAACCAAATGTTACTTTTTTGCGATCTTATATACAAGTCACAAAATCTAAGTTTTTACTGTACAATGTTTTTTTCTTTTCTTTGTTATGCACGTAAGAGGGCCTGGTTGTTAGCACATCTCTGTCACAGTCAAGAGGTCCTGGATGTGAATATCAGATCCTCATGTGTGGAATTACAGGGTTGCTTCCTACACATGATATTTCAAAATTCCAAACATATTTCAGATGCTAATTTCAAGACTTCTCTGTCGAAAAATCTAATAATTTTCTGACATTTTAGTTAGCTGATGTGTATCATTCTGATGCCAAATGTTATTCTGTCGCCAAATAATTGTATTTGTCAGGTTTAATGCCTGACGTGGTATACAATTATTAGGGATTATTGGACAATGTGGAGCGGTGGTTGTCTCAGCCAAATCCATTAATCTCTGATAATTATACAGTACACCTTTAAGGGCACTAACACACTTATGCCCCAAGGTTCCTCAAGCTCTTCTACGCTCCATTAAAATCGATCCACCAAACTTTTGTCAGCTTTAAGAAAACTACACCAAAGTTCCAGCTGTGGACCACAAACAAGCAAAATAGTAAAGCGATGTGCCCATAGATTGTGTAAATCGGACATGAGGAGTCCACAAAGTGGAGTGATGTCTTCAATGAATTACACAGTGTGGACGACCTCACCCCCAGCTAAATGTCTCCAAAACAGGCATTCCTATGTTGGCTCCAAGGTAAGACTAGAACGGGCTAGGTTAGAGCTGACTAGCAACCGAACGAGCTACAAAAACAGCTTTTAGCTCTGTTGTCAAATTCACTTTATCTCTAGAGGCAAAACTGAACATCAACGTTATACTTACAATCAGAGTTCCCTCTAATTTTCCATGAGGCTGTGCATGCATTCACACAAACTTTTTGAGTGTTCCTTAGACTACGGTAAGGAACATCCATGGACTTGTATATGAATTAACTCACAAAGCCACTTATTCACCATAGCGAGAAGTGAAGTCACCGGCAGCCGTTTTACAAGCCCACCTAACTTGAAAATATTTCATCAGTAAGAATGTAATCATAAATTTTTGCTTACAAGTTATATCTCAAAGGTTTTTCAGCATCATGTTGTCAGTACCATCAACAATGAAATTAAAGCAATGGCGATCAGGACAAAATTGACTATATGAAATGTAAACCTAACCTCTGTAAGAGTTGTTAGTCCATTCATATATAATATAAGTCTGTGACAACATCAGGACACGCTGGAAAGACTATGTCTCTCGGCTGGCTTGGGAACGGCTTGGGATCCCGTCGGAGGAGCTGGTTGAAGTGGCTGGTAGAGGGAAGTCTGGCCTTCCGTGCTAAAGCTGCTACCCCCGCGATTCGACCCCGGATAAGTGGTAGATAATGGATATATGGATGAATTTAATGTGCTAGAAAATAAGTTCCTCCTAATCTTTAAGGATTTTTTTCTTTTTTCATTTCATTTCATTTTGTTTGTGTAGATCAATTTACTGCTTTTAAATTACACATACTAGTGAAGTAAAACAAAACGTTTTGATCAAGGTTAAATAAAAGAAAAAGAAAAAACAATAAAAGTGTTCATTTTAGTTGTGTTTAGAACAGAATATTTTCCTAATTTTACTTATTTGATTTCACTACCTTCTACATTTAAAAAAAAAATGAAAAAAATACTTAGTCCCCAGGAAGAGTGATATATGTTTAAATATTTTTGATTTATTTATTTGTATCTATAAATAGTTTCATAGTATTAGAGCTACTCTGCATAGATTGCGGTTCAATTTTAAAATACACTAAATATTTACAGCAAAAATTATAAAGCTACAGTATCACTACCAATTGAAGTTGCTTGATCCTTTATAAACATGTCAGGAATGATGGTACAAGCTGCAAATTATAATCAAAGTTGAATCATGTACTATAATCTTAATTGTGTTCATTATTAATTTGTACATACTTTTAAATAATTCAAAATGAAAATTAATGATTGTTTTAAAAAACAAACAAATGCTTGTTGGTGCAATATGCTGCTATTTACATATTTTCCGATTAGTCGACTAATCGCGACTACTGTTGGTGATCGGTCAACTAGCAAAATAATCGTTTGTGCATCCCTAATAAGTATTAAGCTTTGAATTCAATGATTATTATTTTTTTTTATCAATCGCGATTTCAATCTCAATCAAAACAATCATGATTATTATTTTTTCCATAATCGTCCAGCCCTACCAGAGGGCAACACCTCAAAACAAAACACTTGTTACCTAGCCTGTGCAGAGTAAGGCCAGGTGACACAAATCACGCTGATTGGGGTACGGCACCAAAACAATGCTAATAAAGCTTGTCTAAGGGCGCACTCACACTAGGGCCATTTCTTCCGTACCGTACTGAAGCCTGATTGACCCCCCTCCCCTGCCCCTTCCGGCCTGCACTCACATTACTCTAACCAAACTGTGCCCGGGCCCAGTTGCCTCCGAAATATACGTCATCACGTTGATTCATGAAGAAGAAGACGTCATCATAGGGGGACTGTACTTCATCATCAGACCAACATGAGCCCCTTGCTGCTGTCGTCTCTTTGCTAAGGACACTCTGGCTGTTGTATGTGTTCAACAGTTCAGGTTGCTCGCTATATACGTCGCACGTACATACGTGACGTCATGGTTACGTTTTGCCGCGGCTGTGCGCATGTGCGGCCAATCGTACCGTTCTCTGGCCCAACTCTCCCAAATCGTGCTAAAACTGGGGATCCCAACCGTACTCAGGCGCGCATGGATTGTGGTCACACTACCGGACTTATGCAGCAAACATGCTTGGGCACGGTAATATTGGCCCTAGTGTGAGTGCGCCCTAAGATAAACTAAAACAGAACAAAAAGTAAAGCAAAGCAAAGCCAGTGCCTCAAACTGCCGGTTCCATGGCCCACTGTTGTCCGTCCGTCTACGCGATTGGCTGTGTTTGAGATCATGCTGGAGAGGAAACTGGAAGAAGAGCGCATGACGACAGCACCAGCAAATAAATCTGAGCGCATAGACAATAGGAAGCACCCCAGGAGCCGCTGAATGGATGCCTGTCAAACACTAGTACAGGTAACTGGTGACACAGTAGAGGGATTGCAACGCAAGGAACCCAGGAAGTGGGTGAACCTCAGAGCCAAGAGCAAGTGGATGACAAATGCCATACTGCCTCCTTATATAGGGAGGGCACTCATGCTGATTGGCTCAGGAATTAAGGCACTACTGCACACTTCCTACCAAAGGGAGCTTTATCCCATCCTGATACATAAATATTGCTCCACCCAGAGTGTGTACATTTCATGAAGGATCTGTGCAGCCAAAATAGTGTGCAGCAGAGAGCCGTTTTTGAAGCACCCGGGAGAATATGCCCCTTACTAATTACTATAGTGTTAGGAAATAGTAGGTTTTCTATTTCGATTTTATTTTTTTTATAATTCATTAGTTTTACATTAAAATAAATGTGTGAGGGACGCACCGTTACTGAGAAGTGTGCACTGTTAAAGTCTAGTCAATTCTTGCTGACTACTGCGTCAGGCAGTGAACTGCAACAGCATATAGTGGTATGAAATGCTACTTATTTTGTAATACTGCATTCATTTGTACATAGAATGATATGCGTCCCCCACAGTAACTATCAAGAGCACTAAAAGTATAACTGTAGTCATCACTAGAAGTGTAAATGTAGTCTGATTACTTGATTGGAAAACTTTACGTGACTAAGCATTACCGACATCACTGGTAGTTAATTGGACAACAAAACTTAAGTGGGTCATGGTAAAGAACACTAATAGAAACTCTTGCCTTGATATTTTTTTTTTAGGTGAAACAATTTTTAGAGTGCACAAGGACATCCATATGGTTGCAACTCTAGGTAATCATGACGCCTGCATGCATGCACCCATCTTTTTTGGTTGAATCTGAGACAGGCACTGGGATTCTAGAAATATTATGTTATTGATCTGTTGTGGGAAGCTGCTATCTCTTTACATGGAGTGCAGACCACTGGAGCCAGTCAACACACACACATACACACACAGACTCACGAGCGCAAGCGCGCGCGTGCACACACACACACACACACACACACACACACACACACACAGTGAGAAATTGCCATCATCTACAAACTACACGCGTGTGAAATATTTGAAAACAACAAATCAAACACACATGGAAACTTCTGCAGAAATGAAGCTTGTCAATATAGAAACTGCAGTCACGTCCTATTTCACTACATTATAAACCAGAGCTCTACACTAACTTTTGTACTGGTAGCACAGCACTGGTGCTACCAACTTTTTCAGTTGGTCGCACCACACAGATTTTGGTCGCACCCCTTTTTTGGGGGAGGTACAGCATAACCGTATTTACTGATGTACAGTGTCTCAATTTGCATAGCCTAGTTTTAGACAATGTAAAAATTAACAGCGACTTAACATACATCTGCAAAATATTTTACTGTAACAAAAACTGTCTGCAACAAAGCAGGTAAATTATTTTACATTATTTTTTAAGAAGACAGTGGAAAAAAGGCTTTGCTTTTATGTTAATCTTATTTTGTTCAACGTAGAGGGGCCAGGTCTTATGGTGAGGCCTCCAAACCCACTTCCCCTTGGGAAAACCAAAGCTTCACAGCCTGCCTAGCATTATGATCAGTCAAGCTGGGCCTTTAAAGCACTACTTTGGATTAGGTCATCCGATGCAGTGTTTACCTACCAAGTGTATGTGAGCACATTGAAGGGGGGATATGGAAACTCAGTTGAAAATAAAATAAAACTGCTATACTATGACTATGAGTATTTTTTGTTCAGTGTTTTGTTTAATGCCTGTTTAAAGGGGACTAATATAAAGTGGCTCCAATATTTATGGTAACTGTTATAAGAATTATATATAAGAAAGGCAGGTTTATTCTTCATTTATTAATTTTTTTTCTGGTTTATTCTTCATGTTGATTCATTGACATACCAAAAACTACAATGGAGGATGGAAGCCTAGTTATTTGATTATGCATTAGTAAAAATAAGTGACTAGATGGACCATTGATTGTAATTAAGTAAAATAAAACAAGTAATTTACACCCATCATTCCTTTAATGTACAGTGGGGCAAAAAAAGTATTTGGCCAGTTTTCCAAAGACTTCCTATTGGATTTTGGCCAAATACTTTATTTTTTTTAACCTTTTTATGTCAGCTTTTATCAATTGATAGAAAGCCTATATTGTTTAGATATATGCAATTATTAGCGGTTAATGCATTCCTGGACTTTTCTCTGTCTGAGATTGAAATGTCCAACTGAATTTCAATGCACCTCGCGGGTCCCAAACACTGTCAATGTTTACGCTCCTGTTTGTGGCCAGTTGCTTAATAGTGTTATTCCAATACCATTTTTTGGCCCCGATACCGATTCAGATATCTCGTTTTGCCGTTTGGAAATTTTTTTTTAATTGTAATTCTAAACTACATACTCACTTGGATGTAAAACCATCATGGCTTTTCAGGCACTGCTAAAAAACCTTTGTGAAACAGGCAAAAAAGAATAATAGTGAATGAATCCAGTAGATGTTTTTTTATTGCCTACCTGGCGTTGACATGTTGCTTGTTGTACTTGCCAATGCCGATACCACTGTTTTAATGCCGTATCGGGGCCTCTCCCGATACCGGTATCGGAACAACACTAGTGCGTATCATACAATGACAGACTAATTAACTAGCTGTTTCTTAGCATCTTTAATTTGCAATTAAATATAATTTCGACAGTCGCGTGAGGACAGTCAAGCTGTCCAGCGCGATGACTACTAGAACTGGACGATTAACCAAAATGTTATTGTGATTTTGATTATGGCTTCTCTCAATTAAAAATGATTAATGTGCAGAACACCCCAGCGTGTTTATAAGTTCCCTACGTTGTGAAAGTGCCATAAATGCAAAAAAACGTAGCTTGTAGCAAGCGCGGAGTAAATCAGTGTGATTCTGTTGTCCCTAAGCATCCTTTAAGCTGTTTAATGACACTTGAGTTGGAGTTAACTGTAAAACTAAACACACAATAATTCCATACAGTGTATTTAAATACAAAACGTGCTTTGTTATTAAAACTTCGCTAGCCTAGCTCTAAAGCTAAAGAGCATGGTGGATCCTATTGAAATGCTAACAGGAATTTAGCATCAAGTTTGGGAGTAATAGTCCTTCAAATAACGAATATTCACACACAATTGCTGTGGAAACACATACCCACAGGTAAGTTAACACTACTCAAAAGGCACAAATTCTTCCCAATTTGTGAAAAACTAGTTATTTTATTAGAATTCAATCGCAACTTTCTTCTGTTCTCATTGTAAGCATGCACACCATGGATGCACGACACCACACTGCCCCTAAGAGGCCAAAACGCGCAGGAACACACCTTATTTGTTTTCCAATTACTATTTTAGCATACAGTTTTTTTTATTTTACTTTTTATTTTAACTTTTTTTTTTTTTATTTAAGGGTCAGAATTTTCTTTTCCTCAAAATTCAAGGATACAAATATATCCAATTACTTTTTTTGTGTCATACCAACACACATTTCCACATGACATAGCACACAATCCATCCCTGATGTCCCAGGTTAGCTCACTAAGACCCCAGACTTAATGTAATGCTTAAGTTTGAAAATGAAGAATAAAAATGCAAGAGGCTTGAATTTCATATGATATTTATAAGGTTATGTTATACTTGATAAAAAGAATAGTGTTCAAGAATAAAGTGTTCAACGTGACGGAATGAATGGCCGTAATCCAGGCTATGATCACAGTTTTGAGTAGTTGAATTTTAGTAGTTGAAAAAATGTTAAGTTTTAAAATAAATGAATAATAATATCATTAATCGTGAGTTCAATCTCAATCAAAACAACCATTAAGATTATTTTTCCCATAATTGTCCAGTCCTAATGCCTACCACACGATGCGTGGATCAATTTCATAATACAAGTAACAAGGCAATTGCATCGACGTCAATGTATTAGTTGGAAGGTTTTATTTTGAAGTTGACCTCTGCAGCGCGTTCCACGGACGATGTACGACCTGAACCGTGGCACCTGATCTTTACGGATGACTCATTTAAACATGTACTCTCGCCGTGTGACCGGATTAATTTTTTACCATCACAGACTGTAACGTTGCCTGCATTTGCCTGTAAATTGGTCGCAGTGTTGAGCCCTGCAAACTTTGTGTAAAATACTGTTTACTTATGCATTTATTACGTTAACAGCTTGATAAATATTTTCTTTGTATGCACACACTGCAAAAACATGTCAGAAAAAGCAAGATCTTAAAACAAAAAAAAAACTAATATATAATACAGTTCCTGAGCACATCTCCACCCAAATAGATTCCCTGTATTTAGAATGGAATGCTGAAATGTGTTTTTCAGACACAGCAAGAAGTGGACTTTGTTAAACTAACACAGTAAAATTACTGTTCAAGAAGACAAACACCATTGTCCGCTTCTAACTGGGACTGATCTAGCGTCCCATTCCTGTGCTTACTACACACCGCAAATAAGACCATCACTTTTCATTACCTGCAGTTTCCCACCGAGCTTCATTCGATCATTGTCAAGGGATGCTAATGTAACACAGGCTACTGCCGTGTAAATTAAACTTTTATGTTTTCCTTCCCTTGGTCAGAAGAAGAGCACCTTGCCAGGCAGGAGCATAAGGTTAGTTTGTTTGCATGTGTAAAAGTGTGCCGGGTTTAATGTTTGTGTACTTTACGCATACATGCAACACAGCACAGCAACAAGTGAGCAAGTGGATGTGTACGTGTATGTGCAGGAGTTATGGTATCTGCCACACAGACACACACAAACACAAACACACACCTCCCAGTCAACCAGATGTGCTCCTGACCCTGAGCTCAGCCACTGATATGCAAAGTCGGATGCCTACTTGGGCGCTCTTCGTTTCAGCACCTGAACAACCAACTGTCACAAACAATGGGGGGGCTAAGAAGAATATGGATTTGAGTTTGCAACAACATGCTCTCAATGTAAATCATATTTCACAGGTTTCACAGAGACAAGCCAGTCTGCTACCCAGCCAGTCACCAGTCAATGAGCAACAAGGTACACTGCTGTCTTCTTTCCTTTCCTTACTGCTACAGGGTAATTGACAGCACATGCAATAAAAAAGCAATCAAACATATTCAAAGATCTGTCTTAACATATGGAAACTAAAAAACTCTAGTTCAATCGTACACACATTAGTATATCAAATAGAACAGAGGAATCAGTAGACTAAATTTTTCCTTCTTATGAGACAGACAACAAAGTTTTCATTTAGACTGAACCTTTTTTTTTTAAGCATTTCCCGGCTCACGTTAACAAGATTAACAATTGTTCAACATCTGCAAGCATTGTAATAGAACAACACAGGACATTTGAAACTCAGACGCAAAAGTCATGTGTTCAAGTGGAAAATGTTTCAGCAATTGTTTGATTATTTGTCCGTCCAGACAAGGGTTATAACAGTAATGACATTTTTATTATATCTAATTTCTATTTCGTTTTAGGTTTTGTTTTTTAAATATATTTAGTTTCCATTAGTTTTTCTGAGTGGGCTTGTTAGTTCTTATTTGTTTTTGTTTCTTTGTTTTTGTTGTTATTTTCTTATGCTTTGTTTTGGTTTAGTATTTAGCGTTTGTATTAGTTTACTTTGTAAAATTTGTTGTGCATTTCTTGTGCGCAAGATTGAAAAAACATCACGGCAAGTATTGTGTACTAAAAAATATTTTAAAATCAGCCATTCACAAATCAAATACTGGTAGTGTTCCCTCAAATTTCCATGGGTGATAGGTTGTGATAGGTAAATTCTGCGAAGTAGAAGTTTACTTTTTTTTAGGTGGAAAGATATGTACGCCTCTATGAAGCAATTACGAGAAGCAGTTTCCACTCTTCTAAACACGTTACACTTAATAAATGTAACTTTTAAAATGCAAAATGAAGAATAAATCATTGTACTACTACTTCGTCTTTGAATATAAAGGAGAAGAAGACATACAAGAAGAATAGGAAGGGTAGTCATGGGAACTTGTTTTTCCACAACAAACATTTACAATACATGAATATAATTTTCAGGGTGTGTGCTCCCCATTCGTCACCTCACCAATGACGAGGTGAAACGATGAGCAGCAATGTCAATATTTTCCATGCTTGTCAGTCAACTTCTTTCAAAATTGCACTGGGGAAACATCGCAACCTGACATGAGAGTCCAAAAAACATACAAAAAAAACATTGCCATATGCAAACTATAATCCCACAATCCACCATCCGGTCAGTGACGCACATGATTGGTTACAGTATTGTAGTAACCCTCTTGCCTTTCAAAACGGGTCACCGCCTGTGGGTTGTTGTTTTGACGCGTGGTTCAATGACGAAAATTCACAACACTAGTTTCAACTTTGCAATGATGATTTATTTACTTACAGTCCGTTTCAAGTTTGTTCACTGCTTCAGAAAAACTTGATTCTATAATGTCCGCGTTCAAGACATGCCACAACCATGGTCTAAAACTTTGCCTTCTCCACTGGTAACACTTGACAATCACTGACTGCCATTAATTAAGTAGTCTCAGGCAAATTGGCACCACTGCTCCCCCAAGTGGTGGGAGGTTTAACAAAATAAACACATAACAGAATTGACTGTTACAGTATAATTACAACATTACTTGTCAAGCAAATGGCACATTGCTGGTGGCAATGACGTATTGCAAACAGCTTTTCTTGTCGCCATCAAATTTTGAAGACGCTCAAAATTGCTTTGCAAGCACAAAAAACGGTTTGTGCACATAAATGGTTTGCAAGTGCCTGGCTAACGGCTTTGCAACATTTTGCAATCTTGAACAAAACCTGACAAAATACCAACACTCTCTACATGCGTACACTCTTGCAAGGCTGCGCTGCTCAATGAGATACGGGCTTTAAACTTGGCAAACAAAACCAAAAAAACATTGTGATGAGAGAGACTCACCACAAATAACAAGTGCATAAATAGGTGTGTCCTTGTTTTAAGGAAAATCCGTAAAAAAAGAAGTTCTGATACACATTCTATACTAAAAACAGTTGTGAGACCAAAACAAAATTTGGGGAATACTCTAGTTTGTTACACATACTGTATAAGCTGCACCAGATTATAAGACACAGGTGTTTTAACGTTACCGCACTGGGTTCCCACTATTTTCTTTTCCATAATTAGGGTGCAAATTGTCTCACTCTCGTTCTGTCTCTTCAACTGTATTTGTGCTCACTTGGTTTGTTATGCGCTGCCTGACGCTCTTGCGCTTCCTTTATAATGTGCCCCAATGTGATCTGATATATAAGCCGCACCTTTGTATTAGCCGTAGGATCGAATTCAAGTGAAAAAAGTAGCGGCTTATATTAACTGTATTCTTGCTTTAAATTCCAATAACATTCATGTGCAACCGCTTCATTGGATATAAGATATTTCAAGATTTCAAGATAGTTAATCCCCAGTTGTACCTGATGCTACATCAATAGGTATGTAACAATGTAAAAACAACGATCCCAATATCACAAAGACCAATGGGTTTGCAAAGAAATGGAAACGTGATGTGACAATCTTCTATTAATGTCCAGCCTCTCCTGACTTAGAGGGGGGTTGAAAACAAAACAGGGTGGAATTGTGTGGAATCATTATTCTTCTCGATTGCGTACACAAACACTGACCTGCACTCAAAAACACACAGACACACACTGAAAGCATCCTGTGACCCCCTCTTTCTCCCTACTCCATCTCTCTTATTCTAATCTCAGGCTAATCTTTTCTCATTCTTACCTCCCCAAACCGAATCATATTTCACTGCCCATATCTTTACATTTTCTATTATCCACCACTGAAAAATGTGGCCAATGGAGGTGCTGTTTTGAAATACAATATGAATCACCCAGTCCTGGATGAAGATATGTTGTGGGTATTATATTTGTATTTATTTTTAATTCATGGTTAAGCATCACTAGCCTCTGTCTGTTATGGTTACCATGCTCTTACTTCAAGACTGCAGTGAAGTGAGTTTTCTTCTCCAACTCAGTGAGTGACATTTTATAAGTAGCAACTATGTAATACTTTTTCTACTTGAATACAAAGGTTAATTTTAAAAAGACAAAGTAGCCTCTGCTGACCACCAGATAGTGGTGTCTGATTAGACTGGGACATAAAGGAAATGTACACAAACTGAGTGCCAGTGCACATCGCTGGACATTCTGGTGGATGGAGCTGCCAGTCCCCCACGCATCTAGGAAAATTGGCGACAGGAAGTAGACTGCCTTTAGCCTAAAAATGGGTACATCCTCATTTTTGTGCTGAGGCAAGTCTAGTTTAGCGTGTTTGTGGATTTGGCAAACACTAAAAAAGCACTGAACAGAATGCAAACCCGTGCCTTCCTGCTTATAGGGTGACGGCACTAACCACTACACCATGGGTATGCGTTCACTGGCGCAAATATTTTACTTGTACGGTAGTTTACACAAGCGTCAGCCACCACAGAATCTTCATGGATTAGGGACTTGCAATATCCAACTTGTACAGTTGCACATGTATCTCATTATGTCCTTTTCATCAAAGTGAAAGATGAACTCACTTAGAGAGAATGTTAACTGGTAAAGGCTACTTTTATCACTATCCTGCAAGCATGGAGGTCTTAGAGAAAGTGGGTTGTGTTTACTCCGCAGAGGTGGTGCGGGGGTGCGTCCTAATTGCACACATCACAGATTGAGTACCCGCTCATTTTCTCAGGTTGGGAGGGGCTAGTGCTTGGAGAGCAAAATGGCCTAGAATTGCTCATAGAGCGGCGAATGGAGGAAAACACCACTTCGGTGGTGGCATTAGCATTTTAAAATGGTTAAAAGCTCCAAAAAGTTTATATTTTTCATGATACTGACCTTTAAAAAAGCCTGGACACGTACCAGTTTTTTTGGTTTTGGGTTTGATTGTCACCCTTTAGAAACGCTTGTTCCCCTTTAGAAATGCTACGAGGCTTACCTTGCTTTTTTTATAGACGTTTCACATTGCTCGGCAGAGAGCCAGCCGCCATTCTATGTCACTACGCACTGAATTCATTACGACATCATATTTATGTTAGTAACAACCAGATAAATAATATAGAGCAAACTTGTCATTACAGTTGGGGTTTATTTTAAGACTGTCCCTATTTTTTGGTGTTTTGTCCAAAAGGAACTTATATAAATAAATATATTAGAAGAAGAATTGTATTTGTCTTTTTTAAATCTATTTTTTTTAATGTTTAAACATTTTTCTTGTTTTGTACCAAAAAATGAAAACCCTTAGAGTAATCGTGATTTCCACCAAAATAATCGTGATTATTATTATTATTATTTTTAATAATCGAGCAGCCCTACTTTGAGGGTTTTCGGATTGCATGTGGTAATTGCAACATCAAAGCCTTGTCAATAATAAACACTGGCTCTCCTGTGACTACTGCAAATTGATTACATCAATCAAAAGCTTTGGCAGGGGAGATCAAATCCTGTCAAGCAAGACACATCAGGTTAATAAACAAAGGAAATTGAGGTTGAACCAAGTGTATAAAAGAAGGGCATAAACAATATGGAACTTAGAAATAACAGCCTGGAAGAAAAAAAGAACAAACTAATTTATTTCTGTGCAGAGTACTGTGTGTGTACATGTGTGGTTGTTTACGAACCTACGCATGTCTGCATGTGTGCAGCTGCTGTTAAGAGTACGTGTGACGATGTCTGCTTCCATTCATATGTGTTTAATTAAAAGCAGTGTTTTGGCTACCCAAGCCACCACCACACACACAAACACGCACTTACACAGCAACTCGGCAAGCAAGGGAGGGTGGCTGGCCCTAATGTGCATAATTAACTTAACCCCCATCACTTGACTTTAAAAGGGCTGTTTGGAGGACTGAGCCAGGCAAATGGAGGCTGAGAGTGGTCCTTTATGTCTAAAATATTCATTACTACATTTCAGAGCATTTTCAAGCATCCGCTGATTTTTGTTTTCTCGTTCGCGAGGACATATTGTTGTTAAAGCACTTCTGAGACAACCAGAGAGGCTTGTTACAGGAATGGGGACACAGTCACCATTACAAATAAAGAATACCCACAAATTCACATATTACACAGACACTAACACAGCAAATAACAAATCTGGAAGTGTTGCATGTACTGTAGTACTCTCCGTTACCTGTATTGTAATACTCAATGACATGACAAGAAAGAAAGTATTTGCATGAGAAACAATAGTCGGGAGAAAGAAAGAATGACACAAGTAGAAGAGAATGGCCAATAAAATCCCTAAGCCCTCCAGCCCAGTCCTTTTTCTTTCTCCTCCTATTCACCCTGCTGTGCCAGAACTGACTGCTACCAGCCATACACTTCACCTTCCATCAGGGTCATGGCGCCAGCAAAAAGGTCAACAAGACAAAAGCTGATTGGCTGGGACGGCTCCGGTCAGCATCGGGTAGCCAATGGGTATCCTGACACACCTGATGTGACACACACCGCTTCAAGCATCCTCTACAGAACAAGCCAAAGTTAAAACAACAGCCCACCCTACACAGCTTTGCAAATGAAATGTTCAAGTATATATATATATATATATATGTGTGTGTGTGTGTGTGTGTGTGTGTGCGTGCGTGCGTGCGTGCGTGTTCGTGTAACTCATAAATTGATAGCTGAGTGTAAATATTCACCATCCTTAGCCAAATTCCTGTCAATGGCTGGATAAATATTTTAAGCTAATAAGCCTCCAGCCACATTGATGGTTAGCTTTGCAAATGTGATTTGCTGTTTCTGGATAGTAAATCTATGAGGTTTGGACTGCATTGGAAAATGTCAGATGACTTTCATCTATGAATATAGATAATTATAATAGCCAGTATTTTCTGATGTTTTATATAAAAATGCTCCCTCTTGGGGGCTAATCAAGGATTTTCTTTTTCTCACTCTAATTAGATCCAACAAAAAAAGTTCCACCATCACAAAAGCAACTAAAGATGAATAACTAAGTCATGTTAATATAGTTATTGTGGTAGATCTGATTAGATTGGGAAGATTATAATTGTTTTTTGTATTTTGTATGGATATTAGGGCTGAGCGATTTAGCCTAAAAATAAAATCTCAGAATTTTTTTTACAAAAAATTTGATTTACGATTTTATTCAGATTATTATTATTTTTTTGCCCCCCTACTTTTTAAACACAATACACAAAAATAACAAGTTTTGCTTTAATTTTATCACTGTAACCATCTTTCAGCTCTTGGAATTAACGTGCAAAACTTCTACCTTGAATCAAATACTTCTGGAAACATAAATCATGTATGTACTGATTAAGTGGAAAAGTAAAACTTTTTGTGTCAACTTTGTTTTTAAAGATTAACGGTGCTACCCATGTCCCTCAATATGACCCCCCAAAAATACTGTATCACATTTTGGCTTTGATGAAGGAACTGTGATGAAGGTTTGTGCTTGTCATCCCCTCCAACTCACAGCTGATTTCACAAGTATAAGTTATTATACAAATGGAGGTAGGTGGCTATTTTGTCGTGACCGGCAACTTTCTTGCTAGCATTATTAGATTGAGCAATCCCCGGAGTGACTTTGGGATTACACAGCATGCATGTGCGTCTCCGCTCCGCTCCGCTCCGTCGGCTCAGCCGATTCGTTTTCATTCAGCTTGTTCAAATTACACCGGCTGCGTGTGCACTGCGGATCTACTGCGGACCAGCTGCATCGTGCCGGAGGCCGCCACACGGATAGACCTATTTTTATTTTTGCCGGACGACGCATCGGTTGGCATCCGTCAAATGGCAAACTAGCACAGAACACATCGAGCGGGACAGGAAGATCTATGAATTTTCAAATAAAGATCCTATTTCGCAATCATGTCAGCAAAACGTCATAATGCATAACGCTAAATACACTGCAGCGAACATGGACGAGGAGAGATTTCTAACAGAGGTGGATTATATACGACACTGCACATCCTTTTTATTTGGACAACCCAAAAATGGATGCGCATGGAACGTCACGGCAGAAGCTGTGGGAGTGGACGGTGAGTTCAATCAAAGTCCAACTGCCACATTATCGCGCAAGATCACGCGAGACACGGCGGGAAGTTGTGGCGACGGAACTGCCGGACCACAGCTGTGCGCAGCCGGTCAGTTTTATCCCTAAAATTGATGTGTCCGGAGCACGCAGTCAAGACGCATCTGAGCGGAGACGCAACACACACGCATGCGGTGTAATCCAGGGGTGAGAAATTCTTGGCCTTCTGTAAATCAGCTATATTACACTGTGTCTGCCTCGCTTCAACCCCTTCCATCTCCTTTCACTATGTTTTTATTTTGTTTTGTCACTGAAAATAGGCTGTTATCAGCGTTACCAGCCCAGTATACTACATTTCATAAGGACATTGCAGATGCTCAGCGTTGCCGTTGAAAGGCATCACGGCGAGTGAAAGTAAGCTTCGTCGTACCGACTAAGTAAACGTGACTTTGCGATGTTAACTGCTAAACTAAGTGCTCACAAGGCGTGTCTGTCTTGACGAGATGGCGTACAAGTTCTGACCGTGCAGTGGCCTGAAGGTGGACATTTGTATTATTCACATAAGCTTGTAAATGTCTACAAAAAATCATGGTAAAATTTACAGCAGACCTGAGAGTTCCTCGCTCCAGCGATTGACGAATATCGGAGCCAATAACAGCAAAAATAATGCTAGCAGAAGAGTTGCCAGTCATGGCAAAATAACCACTGCCTCTGATAGGATGGGCAAACTCGGTTCTCAAGGGGCCGGAGTCCAGCAGGTTTTGGATGTTTCCCTTCTCCAACACAGCTGATATACGATCAGCTCATCAGCATGTGCTGCAAAAGCCTGATAGCGATCCTGTTGATGGGAATCAGCTATGTTGGAAGAGGGAAACCTCCAAAACCGGCAGGTTCCGGCCCTCGAGAACTGAGTTTGCCCAACCTTGGCCTATAGAAATGACATCAGGCAACTTCAGCAAAATACGTGGGGCTAGGTAGCGCATACCTGGGGCTTCCCGTTTTCAGCAAGTGATGAAACTCACTGTATACATACATAGGTGCCGTATCATTAGGGAGGTGCAGCATGTGTGCCCTTTTCTTGTCATACGTGCTTCCTTGTGTAAATGACACCTCCAGAGTAACACAGTAAGCTGCTTTTTAGCGGGAGTCATTTGCTGCTGTTACTTGTTCCTCTCGTACTGTGTGAGGAAACAAAAGTTAGGGTGAAAGCTACGGAAGCCCATGGGGGCTGAATGCAGGGCGCAATAAAAGTGGGAAAAAATATAGATTTTATAATTTTTTAAATCTTCTACAACAACAAAAAACTCAAATTATTCTATAAAAAAACCACACACACATCAATATAGTGCCCAGGCCTAATGGATATAGTAAAACTATCCATCCATCCATATTCTGTATCACATATGTAGGAGTGCACCAATTACTCCATTAACTTGCATAATTGGATTACAAAAAAATCTCTGCCTCAAAACTTCACAGGGATATTTTTTCCAAATGGACTATTGTTACTGCAATCGCACGTCCCCTGTGCAGAAATAAATTGGCACAATGATGGCAAAACAGGAGGGAAAAAATCTGTAAAAGACATACAGTATAATGTCCCAAATTTGGGATTATTTCGCATTTAACAAGGAAGATAAAGTGCAATGCATTCCACAACAGCAGATCCGCAAAAATAATTGTGTCGATGTTAGCTAATTTACTATAGCCAACTATCTCAAGTTAGAGTGTGCTGTAATGTTACAATACCTGCACATCACATGTACATGTTACTATGATTAGAAATGAAAAATCAAGTTCTATCAAATTACTCCAATAATTAATTGATTGTATAATCGGTATAATACTTGATTGTAAAAATGTTCCATAGCCACAGCTAGATAAATAAAAATAATTGTTTATATATATATATATATATATATATATATAGTTAAACGCTGCCTATTTGCAGTTCACTAGTCAGGAATGAGCATTTTCTGGTGGAATCCAAGCCCAGCTATTCACTGTAAAAACTTAACGATTTACAGTTTTTGTACTTTTTCTATAATGCTCTAGAGCACTGGTTCTCAACCCCGGTCTTCAAGTATCACTATCCAGCCTGTTTTCTATCTCTCCCGCAGCCAGCACAGCTGAGGATTGTTATGAGGCTTCATGCAGAGCTTGCTGATTCAAGTAGCCTTGGATGCAGAGTGCAGTTTGAGGTGTGCCGCCACGTTGGGTGGACTTAAACGTTTGACTCTGCCCACAAATTTTTCTAAATGGTTAAAAAAAAAAAATCCCAACAAAACTCGCAGATTTGATGATGTGCCGTCTTATGACGTAAAGTTATTTTTTAAAACACATTATGGAGCATCGAAAATTACAAACATTCAACCCTCAGTCAGCCGGGGCGGAGCTAACTAAACGGTTTGAGGAAGAGGCTGAAGTGCAGTACTACATGTCCCACATCTGAGGATCGTTATCAGACTTCATGCAGAGCTTGCTGATTCAAATAGCCCTGGATGCAGAGACTCCGCCCACACCAATTTTCAACCTCAAAGCTCTTTCTTTCTTTCTTTGTTGTTAAACCAAACCCTAAACATAACCATAGCCCTACCACATAACAATTACAGTATTGTTCGAACACTTTTTTGAACAACGAAAATTAAAAACTGACCGAAACCCAAATACTAACCCGGTGGTTTGTTTAATGGTAATGTAAGATGCATTTGACTTGACATTAGAGGGTTTGTGCATCATAGTTGTTTTTTTTACGATCACGGTCGACTGGTACGGACTAGTCCCAAGTAGACCACAAGGGGTGGAGGGAACAAAAAAAGTTTTTGGGGGGTGTGTACGTGCTATTCTACATTTTTTTTATTCTTGTACATTATAGCCCACGCACCCTATCAGTCTCACGTCCACAATAAAGTATATTTTTTTAAATAGTAGGTCACCTAATCTACAGTAGTGCGTGACCCGCATCACAGCAAGTTCTGCTTTATGCGGTCGCGTCACCGACTGCCAATCGTCATGGAGAATGTACTAATATTACGACACACGCAGCAGTAGAACATCAGAGCACCTCCTCTTCTCCACTTGAAGGAACCCCCATGTAATTCCCCTACAAACAAAAGCATGCGAGACATGGGGCAACACGATATTTCGTGTTAAGTCTGAAGCTAGGCTTATAGCTATTGATCATCTTGGCATGTGTGCGTTGCCGAAAGTAGGTTTTGCGTCAAAAAGAGACTGCGCACTTCTGGTTTAAACTCTTAATTGAGGCATTTATAACCATTTTGGAGGTCTTGCTTTTGCTATATATAGCAGGTCTTGGTCTCCGTTTTCCATAAATAGTGTTGGGTGTACTGTAAACTCAAATTAATCAATTAGTCAGCCGAATTAATCAATTTGATCATGTGAACGATAAACATGTTAACTTGGTAATGTTCAGTTCTATTACATAGCAATGCAACAAATATTAGAGATAGACCGATAATCGGCCTGGCCGATAACGCCAATATTGGGCATTTTGACAAATATCGGTATCGACCTTTTTTAAAATCTGATGGCCGATATAAAGTAAATCTAAAAACATTCTAATCTCAGAGAGCTATTTATTTAAATGTCCAGTTAACCTTTATAAGAGATGCTACTGACCCTGGGAACCTTCTGAACCATTCGTTTTTGTTTGACAACAAAACAAAGAAATGTGAACGTTTAAGATTTCAGGTATTTTTTAATTTTGGGAAAAAAATATTTACGGTAGAATACTGTAGAGAGCTATGGTATTTACTTGCTTAAGTTTCCATTTAACTTTTTAAGACGTACTGATAACCTTGGGAGCTCCCTGAGTGTTTTGTTAGAAATTTAAAAGGATGTCAATTGTCTAAGATAAAAAAAAAAACTTCTAAATTTGGTAAGTCTGACAAATTGTTCAATAAACATTCTTTAAGACATAACAAGATTGGTATTTGTATTTTAACTATTTGACTGCCAGACGTTTTTAGAAACGGGATGTCGCCAGTGCCAGCCGATTTAAGCATTTTGACTGATCTTTCAAGGTCCACAGAAAATGTTGTGTTTGGTTAGTTTCACCGAAATGCTCTGTTTTGAAACAAAAAGCGGAGAAAAAGAGCTTTTTGTGAAACGATGTTATTTCATGCACTCTAGTGAATTCTACACTTCTTTTTGTCCATGAATGATGCCACAAACACCTAAATAGTGCTTTACTTTTGTAATACACCACCACCAACAATGAAAAAGTGTTTTTAGATTGCAAAATACGTTTATTTCCATTCAACAGTGTAACAATTTGACAAAACAATTTCGCAAACTATTTACAAATGTGTGCAACTGTGGTACTATTTACAATTATGTGGATGTTTCAAATACAGTTTTTCTTTTTGTAACACTCCCCTGCGTGCAAGGAGACGGAGCAGGATTTGCACAACAGATACGTTTCACTTCGATTGTCCGTTTCGCGTGCAGGCGTTACACTTTCTTAACGGCCTTTTTTTCCGGGGAATAGCAAGTAGCAGACTGTACCCACTACTCCGATGAATATGCATTGGACTCGGGGCACTCTTCGTCGTCCGATTGAACGTCCGCCATAGCGTGCTCGGTTGTGCTCCGCGTTTTCTGGTGTTAGCATCGCTAGCCCGTGAACCTTTATGACGTCGTCATAGCCGCCGCGTCAGCGCTTCCAACTTCGGCGTCAACCTCGGAGTCACCATCGATGATGATCATCGTCGTCATCAATGTGCTCTTTAGCGTTGGTCGATGCTTTTCGTCTTTGAAAAAAATTCCCAAGTGTGAGCTGCTTGCAACCGGTCGCCATTGTTCGCTTCTTCAGCCATCTAGCTCCGCCTCACGTCTTCTACTGCCGCGTCAATGCTTCCAACCTCGGAGTCACCATCATCATCATCGATGATGATCATCGTCGTCATCAATGTGCTCTTTAGCGTTGGTCGATGCTTTTCGTCTTTGAAAAAAACTGCTCGAGCGTGAGCTGCTTGCAACCGGTCGCCATGTTCTCTTCCCTTCCCCAGTCATTGTCCCCTCTAGCTCCGCCTCACGTCTTCTACTGACGCCTACCCAATCTTGTCAAAAGAGAGTCATTGCTGCCATCTAGGGGACAAAAATAGTCATTAGGCTAACTAGATCTGCTTGAAACTTTCACCACAGCTGGCCAAGGCTTTCCTCCACCCGTTTCCCCCAAAAAATAAAAAATAATTGGATGATGTCTTTTAACGTCATTGGCGGCCCTCCGTAGGTTTTTACTTGACGTCTTTTAACGTCCATGGCAGTCAAAGAGTTAAAAAACTTTGGCGCCAATATTACCCAGCATACCCCCCCCCCCCTCTTTTTTCCCCCCTTTTTACAGAAAATGAATATCGGCTTCAAATATCGGTTATCAGCCTACGTGACTACTAATAATCGGCATCGGCCCTGAATAAACCATATTGGTCTATTTCTATCAAATATATTGCTTTGTGTACCTTTACCAACCTATTGAAACCACTACGCTACTACTGTAAGGCAGTGTTTATATTTACCCAGTTCACTTCTAATACACATCAGCATCAGGAGTGTGTTTTCACTGTGCTCTTGCAAGCCAGAGAAAATATTTGCTTGTCTCAGTGCTCTCCCCCATCTTGTAAAAACAACTGCTCGCCAAGCAGCTGCACATCCCAACAACTTTATTCCCACATGCACAAATCAGTGCACACACGCACACACGATATATACACTCAACCAAAATATAAATGCAACACTTTTGTTTTTGCTCCCATTTTTTATGAGATAAACTCAAAGATCTAAAACTTGTTCCACATACACAATATCACCATTTCTCTCAAATATTGTTCACCAACCAGTCTAAAGCCGTGATATTTTTGTTGAATGTATTTTTATTAGAGCCTGGACTTTTTTTTGTGGAAGTGTGTTCGCTTCTCTCATGTATTGCTCCCATGCTTCTCGCAACTTTACTAAAGACGCCTAGTTTCAATGTCCAGTGGTTGGAGTTCCTTCGTTAATCCTCCCGAAATGATGGCAAGCTCCAACTTCGTTTTCTTGCATCCTACCCTTCCGAACCATGGATTGTGCCTCGTAAGCATGTTTCTTTGCTCTTTGCTGATGCCAAACCGATGTTGTTTTGCACAGTGCAAATACCGGCAGTATTCTGTTATTCGTTCTTGCTCGGTGTTGGCCGAAGTTCGAGTCGTCTCCGCGATGCATGTCGCCAAAAAGGTGGGGTCCAAACGGGATAGACAAAATAGACTACAGGAGACACACTGCAGTCTGGAGTTTTATTTTCTCTCTCAACTATATTTCCGCCTTCTGCCTCTTCTTCTTCCCCGCTTCGCCATGCACAGTCAACATGCACAAGTCATACACAGCACTCACAGTGCCTTGCCTACTGATCTGTAGCGGCTCGAGGAAGCAGTCAACCAGGAACGAGCGTAAAACCAGCCCACTAACCAGAAACGCATGCTGGCACAGCAAAATTTGCCCCAGTGCTTGGCTGGAAGAAAAACGTCGGGTCTCCATGCAGGACCCGGTGCACACAAAAGGCGTACCCTCATTATTAGGCGTACCGCAAATTTTTAAGATTTTACAATTGAGGCTTTAACATAGATAGACCATCGCGGGACTCCCTGTTCAACATGGCAGCAACTCTCTTGTGTACTTCTGTGACCAGTCGGAAAACACATTCTCTGACAACAAAACAGATGATAGTTCAATGAGGCTCGCTTTACAAGCACCTCTCGTTTTAAATCTGTTAATGTCAAAATGCTCCTGTGCTTAACAGTACTATATAAAGAAAATGCCGGTTAATGTGACGTTACACCATTTGATCAGAGTCTGCTAATTATAATTTGAGTGTTAATTTTATATATATACACATATATATATACATACACACACACACATACTGATTGTAGTTTCCTTGGTGTTTGACATTAACAAGGCAGTGACGAGGACTGGCTAGGTGTGGCTAAGGGTTTGGCCACAAACGTGATGTCATAGTTAACTACACTCAAGTGTGGCTAAGGGACTTTATACTGTTTCAGCACATTACAGTACAGCAAATACTTGAATGGAAGAAAATTATTTTCCATCATAGATCATCAATTGATTACATATTTTCAGCAAGGAGGGGTAGAGAAGAAATTTGACACAGATTTATCGACAATCATTTTAACCGATGCAGTGAGGTCCACTCAGGTTTCAACGTGGGAACTCAGACACACAAACACATGTAAACCTCCTCCTCAAAAATGGTGTATGTATACTGTGTCTTATTTTCTTTGCGCTTGTGAAACATCATGACATTGTGTGTCAGCTCCACTAAGGTATGGCATTAAAGAAAACATTACAGTGCCTTCATAGAATTTAGACCTCCCTTCTTGTGCAATATCAAAGCCAGATGAGATGTCAAAAGCCTATATTAATCAATTTCAAACTGAACAGAAAATTGTTTCCTACTCTACACACTAACAGCTCTGATTTCGAAACCTCTGAAAAAAGATTCCACCTCTTTTAAGTGAGAAAAGAGAGGAGGGGGCATGGAATGGAATAGAAAGAGAAGAAAAGAAAAATGTCTGTCTAATTAGGAGTAATTACAGTCTTTTCATTTCAAACTTGATGAAATAATTTGATTCTTTTTAAAGATGGGGTCTGGTTTGCCTCAAGAGACAAAGCGCTCCTACGTCGAAAGTTGAGAACTGTAGCTGGACAATGGTGGTCCTTTTGAGACCTGTGTATGACACCAGCCCATAAATCATCGAAAAGGTAGACTTCAGACAGTTATTTGACTGTGCCTTGCTGATGACTGCCATACAAAGGTGACCCACATTACTGACAAAATAAATATGGGCAATGGATTGGTTGAGAAAGAATAAGGACCTGTGGCACCACAAAACACTTTATCAGTAAAGGTCCATGTTTTTTTTCCAGTTTGTGATGACAGAGCAAGAAAATTATACAAGATTGTAAATATCAGCAAGCAAATAATGTATACGCGTATTTAAGGCAAGCTGTAAAATGTCCAAAGTCCTTTTTTATGTTTAACAAATTTAAAACACTCATAAATCACTCTGTTTTTACTGAGCACTGTCTCAAATGTTCTCCAATCTCGTTGCTGTAAATGTGTAGGATCGTCGTCCTTGGGAGTGGTAATATGGCGGCCTCACGGCTTCAAACGTCTTGGCCTATCAGCTATACAGTTATACATACAGATTAGTGATAGACCGCTGGGATAGGCTCCAACGCAGCCGCGACCCTCGTAAGAATAATAATAATAAAAACGCATCAGATTTATATAGCGCTTTTCTAAACACTCAAAGACACTTTACAATAGAATGGATACACATTCACACTGTGGTGGTGGTAAGCTACTTAAGTAGCCACAGCTGCCCTGGGGCAGGCTAACTGAAGTGTGGCTGCCAGTGTGCGCCTACAGCCACCAAACATTCACACCTTCCATACACCAGTCTAAGTAGCATTGGATAAACGGTTCGGAAAATGTTTCAGAGAGGAAAATAGTGTTCTGCATAGCAAAGTTTAAATGTAAATTACAAAAAAAAAAAGGTGATCTAAAAATAAAAAACAGTTGGATGTTCATTTTTAAGTGTATGTGTTTTTTGTCTTCTGTATTTATGATTGTTCTTTAACCAAGCAACAATATATTTATTTTTGTCCAAATACGTTATTTTTCACTAGAATTTTCAGTAGGATATCAGAGTTCCTCAGCCACGCCCCCTATCTAAGCTAGCTAGCCTGCAACCCGCAAGCCATATGCCCATGCTACACTCCAACTCCCAAGTTTTTGCTGACATAAACGAATATAATAATTATAGTGTTGTAAAGATTTTTTTTTTCTTAATACATTTCAAAGTTTGAAACACATTTTCTTGTTTTGTACCAAAAAATAATAATTTGAATAATCGTGATTTGAATTATTATTAAAATAATTTTGGTTATTATTATTTTTTCATAATTGAGCAGCCCTAGCTGCCTTTTGTTATATCAATAAGAAGCTATATTTCTCCTATTGTTTTTAAGGTAAACATACTGATGTGAATAACTTTAAGTGATGCTCCTCAGGATATGTCGTGATTGCAGGATGTTATTTAAGTCACCTATCTGCTGCCATCACCATCCCCCATATATCGTCATTGTGGACACTGTTTTGAGTTTGCAATATTAAATGTATGCGTAAAAATGTGTCTATGCACTTAGAAAAAGGTCTGCCTACTACATGTTCTTTCCAACAGATTAGTGTTTGTGAGAACAATAAAGCCCTTTCTACATTCCCAGTTATCGACACTTATGGTAGGTACGCATGTGTATCCATGTCGGACTCAAAGAGAGTCGGAATATAAAAGCAACAGAGATGACGGAGGTCAGAGCCCCTTTTATGCTTACAATCATAGCAGACGGCCCCACTGGGCATGTAAAGCTGGACAAGGCATCGTCTTTTTACAACACAGCATCTCGGCACCATCTCTCTCTCCTCTCTCTCTCTCTCTCTCTCTCTCTCTCTCTCCTCTCTCTCTCTCTCTCTCTCTCATCTCCTCTCTCTCTCTCTCTCTCTCTCTCTCTCTCTCTCCTCTCTCTCTCTCTCTCTCTCTCTCTCTCTCTCTCTCTCTCTCTCTCTCTCTCTCTCTCTCTCTCTCTCTCTCTCTCTCTCTCTCTCTCTCTCTCTCTCTCTCTCTCTCTCTCCTCTCTCTCTCTCTCTCTCTCTCTCTCCTCTCTCTCTCTCTCTCTCTCTCTCTCTCTCTCTCTCTCTCTCTCTCTCTCTCTCTCTCTCTCTCTCTCTCTCTCTCACTCACACACTCACACACTCACACACTCACACACTCACACACACACACACACACACACACACACACAAATTGAGATATAGACATAACTACTCAGGCAAGACCTCCCTTCTTTGCCTTTCGTCCACCTGGCCGTTTGATGAAGCCTCACTTGCTCATGACAACACATCGATTTTACTTCGAGCTGCCATGTAAGCCGTCCCGCCTGGAGGAATCCATTAGGGCCAAACAATTCTCATCCTCCCCATTGAGTGACAGCCATGACAGCCCCCACCCCCCCAATTGCCTCATTGCAGACTGACAGCTCTGCACATCAAACAGGGCCTTTTTCACAGCAGCTCTAATAGTTTGAAATGCTTACCAATACCAAGCAGGCACAGACACAAGGGGGCTGGATTAAGGAAAGGCAAAGAAACAAGCTTGCTGGTGGTATGCTGGCAGACAGGTGACGAGTCACAGCATCGGGTGGGACAAAATCTTTAATCTTCCAATGAGGACCTTCTGTTGAATAACTCGCATATGTCAGGGCTCTAGACGAACTTCTGCACTGGTAGCCCTGTGCAACCAACTTTTACAGTTGATCACACCAGCACAGATATAATCACGCCGTATATAGTTGTCTTAATAGGCAGAGCGTTGTTTTGTATGACGTAAAGATTAACTCAGATTCACTCAAAAATATATTGAAAGATTGACTAAAAAATATATTTGGAAAATATTTTACTGTAACAAGTTGGTCTGCAACAAGCAGTTGCTGACAATTAAAAAAAATCATTTTAAAAGACAACACAAAAAAGGCTTTGCTGTTATGTGATCACTATTTTGGTTCAATTCAAGGGGACCAGCTCTATTAGAGGAGTATGGGGAGAGATTAATCTCAAAATTCACACAAATATACATCCACAATTTAAAAAAAAATTATGTCCACAAATGTACTTACTATGGAGGACCAACAATACCAAAATTTAATTATCAAATCAATAAATATGAAAATAAAATATATAATTCAAAAATACAGAAAAATATTATAATTAAAAAAAAAATATATATATATATATATATATATATATATATATATATTATATATATATATATATATAGAGAGAGAGAGAGAGAGAGAGAGAGAGAGAGAGAGAGAGAGAGAGAGAGAGAGAGAGAGAGAGAGAGAGAGAGAGAGAGAGAGAGAGAGAGAGAGAGAGATAGAGAGAGAGAGAGAAAAGTCCGTTGCTGGAGGTAACAACAACACAACTTTAATTTTTTTTTAAATGGCTTGATTGTTGAAGGAAATTAACGAAAAAGAAGGTGCTACGGACGAGGCATTGGCGCCTTAAAGTCGAAATGACATAGGTCGCGTGCAACGTAGCTCAAAGACTCCTTGTATTTTAGTTGGTACCTGTTGCTCTTTTTTAAATGGCTTTAAATCGGGCAGGGGCCGTTCTAGGTCTCAGTCTTTTTTGCATAAAACCGCATCTCTGGGGAGCCAAAACAGGCTCACATCATCCTTCCACTGGTTTGAACAAAAACCATCAACGCAACGAGACTGCATTACCGTGGTCCCTTGCTACTTCGCGGTTCAACTTATCGCGGAGTTACTATATTGCGGATTTGTATTTGGGTCTAAAATTCATACGGGATTTATCTTATGTTGTGCCACAACATTATGCGGGT